>NC_089814.1:8542625-8567625 GCF_029633855.1 Hoplias malabaricus
TCTGGGTGCAACTGACCTTGTGCCAGGGCTCCAGTGCTAAAGGTAAGTCTAGAGCCCTGGTGTGTGAAGTTAAATGCAGAAAAGTTTATTAGAATTTTTATGAATTTTTAAAATGAAAACACAATAAACACCCATATAAATATTCTCATTCTCTGTCTCTGTCTCGTGTGTGTGTGTGTGTGTGTGTGTGTGTGTATAGGGTACAGAGCAGGCTTTATTGAGGCTGAGGGAGCAGTTTTCTGACCTGTGTGTGTTGGCGGTCAGTGGGAATTACTGCACTGATAAAAAACCTGCCGCTGTGAACTGGATCCAGGGTCGGGGGAAGTCCACTGTGTGTGAGGCCACCATCCCGGCTCAGGTGGTCAGAGAGGTACAGAGGCAGCTTTTCTAAAGAACAAGATATATTGATTTCCCACGCAGACACGGGGAGAACACACCACACTCCTCACAGACAGTCACCCAGAGGAAACCCACGCAGACACGGGGAGAACACACCACACTCCTCACAGACAGTCACCCGGAGGAAACCCACACAGACACACCACACTCCTCACAGACAGTCACCCGGAGGAAACCCACACAGACACGGAGAACACACCACACTCCTCACAGACAGTCACCCGGAGGAAACCCACGCAGACACAGAGAGAACACACCACACTCCTCACAGACAGTAATAATATTACGAAGACTTTTACTCACAAATCACAACAATCCTCTGGTTTATTTCACACATAAACCAATAAGAAAAAAGCTCAGAAAATATAGAGAACTATAATATTATCTTTTGTCAATAATTCAATAAAAGACAAATCGGAGTGTCCCAGTTCTGTTTTCAAGCTTCCAACACTTTAAATATTTCTATACCCCTGTGGTCCACCCTTCAACGTCGCCGCAAAACTGAGCCTTTAGGGCTGTGGGCAGGAATCAGGACGCTGAGGAAAATGCTGAACTCTCCCACGTCTCTCTGGCTCCCTCTAGGTGCTGAAGACGAGCACGGCAGCCCTGGTGAAGCTGAACGTCAGTAAAAACCTGGTGGGCTCTGCGATGGCAGGCAGCATCGGGGGCTTCAACGCACAGGCGGCCAACATTGTGGCAGCCGTTTACATCGCCTGTGGACAGGTGAGTCTGAAATCTCAGCAACTGTCTGCTCTCCTGTTTCTCTGCTGTAGACTGTCACTAAAACGTAAACCATTTGTCATTGTACAACATACAACAAAATGTCTTCCACATTTAACCCCTCTGTGGGAGTGAACACACACCCAGAGCGGGGGGCAGCTGTCCCTGGCGCCCGGGGAGCAGTTGTGGGTTCAGTGCTTTGCTCAAGGGCTCCTCAGCTGTGGACTGAGGAGGAGGAGGACAGTTAGGGCTGTCACGATCATCACATTTGAAATGATGATGATTATTTGTCATACAAGTGACTGAAACCCGCGCAGGGTCCCTGGAGCGGTGCGACTCCGACGCTACCTGCTGCACCGCCGTGCCACCCCTCTAATTTAAATATGCAAAATAAAAATAAAATAACTCTCTGTCTCACTGTAGGACCCTGGTCAGACCGTGGGTAGTAGTAACTGTATTACCCTGATGGAGGCAGTGGGCTATAAGGGGGAGGACCTATGGATTTCTTGCACTATGCCCTCGATCGAGCTGGGAACAGTGGGAGGGGGCACAAACCTGCCCCCACAGCAAGCCTGTTTACAGGTACACACACGTTTTCTTGTTGTTTTTTTTCCTCTCTCTCTCTCGAATATAATTCTCATAGTACTCTCTTTTATTGTGTGTGTGTGTGTGTGTGTGTATAGATGCTGGGTGTTCAAGGAGCGAGTGAACACTCTCCAGGTGAAAATGCCCGAACCCTGGCTCAGGTTCTCTGCGCTGCGGTGTTGGCTGGAGAACTGTCCCTCATGGCCGCTCTCGCTGCTGGACATCTCGTCAAGAGTCACTTGACTCTCAACAGGTAACACAGCACCACACGACCCACAATGCCCTGCAGAAGAGGGAATGTGGGGAATATAAGGAATGTATCATTTGACAAGTACCTCCTTCTTAAACACAGTTCCTGCCCCTTACCTGTGAACGCCTCCTCACGATATAATAATCAGACCCAAACATTCACGCATTCATTCATTATCTGTAACCGAGGGTCGCGGTGGGTCCGGAGCCTACCTGGAATCATTGGGCGCAAGGTGGGAATACACCCTGGAGGGGGCGCCAGTCCTTCACAGGGTCCCAAACATTTAGAAGGAGTTAATCAGGTCGTAAAGACACACCGTTTACTGTTTGAAAGATGTTCAGATGAAGTCAGAATTTACAGACTTTGTATTGGACTTGACCTTAGGTTTAACCCCAAAAATCTCACTTTGTGTCACACTCAGTGTTTCTCTGATGGTCGGATAAACCCAGGAATGTTTTTTTGTTTTCTTCTTATTGTTCAGGCTTGAGTTTGGGTTTAAATTTTCATCCTTATCTGAGAAATCCAGCGTTTGTTGCCGTCCTCGCTGTTGTTCCGTGTTTAAGAAGGAAGTGCAGAACATACCCATATGTGTTTTGCTCAAAGTCTGAGGTCTGTTTCTACCCCCAGATCAAAGGTCCACCTCCCAGAAATGTGTGAATCCTCGCCGAGGGAACCTTCCTGAGAACTACACCTCCCAGACACGAGGCGGAGAGCGCCCTGCTGCATTCTGGGAAGTGGAGTCTGTTATGTACTGTTTTACTTTTGCCAAAATTCGCTCTCAGGATGTTACCACTACAAGTCGGAGGAGGCAACGCAAACACACTACGTTCAACAAGAACTGAAGGGTTAAAAACCGAATAGGTCTGACGTTCCGGAGGAGGGTGCATCAGCGTCTGGGCCGTGACGGACGTTTGTGCTCTGTATGGATGCAGGGTCAAGGGTCATTCAATGTAATTGCTTACATACTTCACAGACCTGAGGGGTATTTAACAAAGCCAGATCTCTCCTTGTATCTCTTTGAACAGCAATACGTCATTGACCACCAGAGAGAAGGGTAAAGATGCTCTGTACTCCCTGAATGAAGCAGTTTCTTCTCCACAGAGCGGGTCTCCCACATCGGGGCTGCCTTATTTAATGTCTCTGTTCCGTCCAGGCCACTAGGTGTCACTATTATGGCAGTTAAAGCATATAATCCCCCCCCCATTCCTCCAAACTGAGCCGGTCCAATAGTAATAAGAAGTTGCGGGACTCTGTTGCTGGGACGATCCTCAACTTTGAGCTTAAGTTATCTGGCTAAACCGGGATATCTCGCTTTGTTAAATACCGCACTTTATTTAACAGGAAACTGAGGGATAACACGTCACCAGTGGAGTGCTCCCAACTAAAGACTTGAACGAATAATGTTACTAATTATGTCACAGAAATCCAATGTGGTTTAACCCTTTAATGCCCCTCTATGAAATTCACCGCCGTCTCTGGTCTGAGCACGAAAACTCCGGACCGTGAACAGGATGAAGCCCTTACTGAAGAGTGAATGAATTCACGTTTAATTCATTAACGAACGGCTTAGAGGTGTGTTTAAGTCTGTTCTGAACCTGGTTCTCAAATAGTTTATACTTTACATTTACCCTGTGTTTAATCATTGGAGATTACCAAGTGTTTCTTTTGCCAAACGGAGTTCAAAGAAAAGATTATGTCAAAGCAGTGATGCTTTAGCTCGTCGGTAAATAACTCGGTAACACACTGAAGCCGATTGCACTAACGACTAATACCATGGTTTTTTTTTTGTTTTAAAATAAGGGCAGTTCCACCGATGTTTTCCACATCTCTGCCGTCAGTAGCCATCCTTCAGAGTGGTTCAACTGTGGAGAGACGCCCAGATTTCCTTCCAGTGACGGGTAAAGGAGCCAGGGGTTTTATTTCCCCTCGTCCAGGGGCTGTTTCTGCCTTAACGCCCTGCTCTAACTATGAATGGAGTTTAATGCACTTTTCAGACCGAGAAAGTGTATCAATATTTATATAAATTACTTATATAAACTTTTAAGGAAGCACTTAATTATTCGGATGTTTGGTTCCATTCATCCTCAGTTTCTACAACATTAATCTGTCTACAGAGATGAGTCTGAACCTCAGGTTTGAAGCGTTTCTGTACGACAGAGCGTTCCACACCAAACCCACACTGCATCACTGTCAACAGATGAATGTCGTAGATATTTTGTAGAAAACGTAGTGGACCTGCCCTTTAAATAATATAAGGACACGGTATGTGAATTGTATTTAAAGTGTGTGGATGCAGCTGCTTAGCTCTGTGTCTGTTGTGTGCGCATGAGCAGTAAGTGTCTGTCTCTGTCTGTCTGTGTGTCCATTTGCTAATGGACAATCCTGTCTTTGTGCCATGTGGCCTTTATGGAGCGTACACACACACACACTTTCTGCCGGGAGGGAGGGGGTTAAAGTTGCAGTCAGTCATTTTTAATCACCAAAATGGTGCACAGTATTTAAGATGATTATTATTGTTGCAGAGGTAGCAGCTCACATGGTTTGAAGACTGTCGCTTTCTAAAGAAGAACCTTAGAACTTTACAGAAGGGAAAAAACATTCTTACCTTGAAACGGAAGTCAAGGTAAAGATTTTACTCAGTTATTTTTGGAGCATTTCTATTGGTCCATTCATCGTGAACGTGTCACAGTGTGGAGGACAGCTGCTGTGATCAGATGGGTGAGACCCCAGGCCACTAGGTGTCAGCGTAACGGTTCATTGGACAAGAATCCATGGTGAAAATGACTGAATGCTCCTTTTAAAGGTGATTTCTGCATAATTCTGTGGTTGCAAACAGACTTTCAGTTACTTTCTCTACATCTGATTAAGCAGAAATCTGGAAAGTTCAGTGGGGTTCCCCTTTAAGGGGTGAGGGTGAGGGTGAAGTTGCTGTGACACACAAGTGCTTTTAGTGTCCGTTATTAATACGAGGCATGCGTTCTGTTCCCGATGTTCTTCCTCCGCTGAAGCCATGTGATAAAGCTGCCGTCCAGTGAACGTTCAGTTTAATATTTAAACAGATCCTCTGCGGCTGTGTTATTGATTTATAAAACTATTTTATTAAATAATAATTTACTACATGCTTGGCTCTGAGAAGTCTATTATTTCTTTTGATGTGTTGTTTTGCTGCATGTGAACGTGCCCCATTTTAAATACGACGTTTACCTTCGATACGGAAAAATCTATTCTGTAGAACACTGCTCAAAGCATACATTTCTGTACCTAGTGTGTGTTGTTATTTACTCGTCCGTGCCCAGTCACTCCACTCAGACAGTGTTAGTGTGATTATATCTTTATTTACAGAAATGTTGTTTGTCTTTATTCAAATTACATTACATTCAGTGCAAATGCAACAATGACAAACTACTGGTATTAGAGGGATGTCCAATTCTGACACACACACACACACACACTTCACATTCATTTCTATTAGGTGCAGAACTCCACCCTGATTGGCTGTTTCCCATCGTCGCATTAAGAAAACGGTCCAATCAGCTGTTGATTAGATTCTCAAGATTATATTCGCCTTCCAATACTTTCCAAACAGCTGTGATTTTCCTGTTTGTTCAGAAACACAGCCCTGGAGCAATGTTTCTGATGCTTTGTCACTGATTCTGAAGCAGTGGAGTTGTGCACCCTGCGTTAGTGAAAGTCCACTCATTTTTCAGAATCTGTGCCTAATCAAATCATTAAGACGACGTTTAGGAGTCTCTCTCTGAGTCCGAATCGTTCGCAGTGATGATAGGAGCCAGTTTATGGTTTCTACTGTTTTTACACAAAATGGTTGTTTTCGCTTAAAATCTTTTCAACAAAAACATTCGTTGCGTAAAAGGGAGTGTTACATTTAAGATTTCCCATTGATTCCACAACGGCTGGTTGTGGAGGAAATGAACTGCTGGGTTTGTGATGTACACAGACCCCTGGTTCCTCCCAACACCACTGGAAATAAGTGAGTTTCTCTACAATCACCCACTTCACACCAAAACACTGTCGCTGTTCTTACACCTGCTTTTAAAGAATTAAGCGCACACTGAAAAATCAGTGGAGTTCATCTGTAGTTGTAGCCACTAAAGAGGGTCTGATGCGTCATTAACAGTTCTCCGCCTCTTTAACAGAACAGAGCGAAGACCAAGGCCTTCACTGGAGCTTCAGATTTAAATCTGTTACAAACTCCACCCTCGTCATCAGGCCTCGAGGGTCAAGGGTCATTAAAGGGTCCACAACATTCAGTTTCGTTCGTGTGGGTTTCTGATGTAAAACCTTTAGGATTCATAAACACACACTCCTCCTTCAACAACAGAAATAGAGACCGTGCTTTTAAGACTGAGCTGGAAATGACGTCTGCTCTGAGTGGCTGTGCCACATGCTCAATTTAAACCTCAATTTCAAAATGAGGCAATACGCATAGCACAGGCCTCATTGTAAACGTATTATTACACACCGAAGAGGAGCTAACCTTCATAAATAATCCACGTACGAGCCATTTCTGACTTTAAACCCTGCCTCTTTCCGCAGAGACAGAAAATGCTGCGTCAGTCGTCTGCGTCATGCCCATACGAGGAAATCTAGATGAATGCATGTGTTCTCCATGAGAAAATACCCAGCGTTACTGTACTGCTTCCTGTGGTTTCACAAAACAAAATGGTTTCAAAACATGTCCTTTTCCCCGCCCTCCCACAATCCCCCTGGACCCACTGAATTATGAGAAGTTTACATATGAACATTAAATAACTGTAAACTAATAAAGTTAGTCGTCCTCCAGCCCTTCATCAGTGACACAGGGCGCTGTCGGAGGAGGGGTTTAAAAACTCCAGCAGCTGCTGCTGTGTCTGATCCACACCTCAGTTACACCTCAGTGTCATCAGAGAATAATCCACCACCCTAGCAGTGTGGTGGGTCATGACCTTTGAAGAAGAGGGTGAAAAGGGGCTAACAAGTATGCAGAACAACAGCTGGACTACTTTCTGTGATTATAGAACTACAACATGCTCTTACAGCGTCAGAAGAGCGGATGACAGTGAAGATAGAAACAAGGTTATTTCAATGTGTACCAAGCCTACTGCTGCCGACGCAACTGTGGACAAAACCGCTGTTCTGTTTGGGGCATTTGGGCCGGGTCTATGATGGTAATGAACAGATCAACATTAGTTTTCCTGCAACATTGGATATGTTTTTGTTTTGTGTACATTTTAGTTTCGGACATTTTTGGAAGCTGGAAGTCCTTATATGGGCATGAGGAGAAGCACAGACCAACAACACGACTCCAGAGGTCTCCCCGGGAACAGAATATAAACCCGATTGGTATTTCCCCCGTCCCAAGAGCACATCTTTTAGGCGTCTCTCTGTCCGCGCTGATTGCAAACTCACATCTTTTGAATAATCAGAAGTGTCAAGTAATAAAAAACTAAAATGTCATATCTTCATTTCTGTACCAAGGTCAGAGGTCAGACATTTTTGAAGCCGTCCCTCTGGTACAGAGATCATGGCTGTGGGAGGTACCTCGCATCGAGAATCAAGACTGAGGCACTTCACTAGGGATTTTACAGACAAACGCACAACCTTCTTCACTCCTCGGACCCGGACACACCTGCAAACACACTCGTTTACTCATTCACATTCTCTCTCATTCACACAGAGACACACACACACACACACACCTCTCTCCCCCTCTCTAAGGCATGTGGAGTTTGATGGATCACGCAGAAGCATTGGCCGACAATCTCACGCGGTCGAAGCAATAATTAGGAAATTATATACAAAGAATCGAGACGTAAAACATGTGTCTGCCCCTATTTTAAAAATCCCACGTTTCTCCACCTAGCACTACTTGGATCCTTAATTGTGCTACGGTACGCCACGTCAAAGCATACAATGTACAACTAAAAACGTACAAATTCAGAGATTTGAAATCAAAAACGGCAAAAAACAAACAAAAAAAAAAATACAGGAAAACCAAAAGATAAACACTTTTCCAAACCACCACCTCCTCCTCAGCACCAGACGAACTGGGCTTCATCAAAGAGATCGGGACGAAAAGGCAGACGATGTTGGTTGTGGTTCATAGGTCAGTGACAGCCCTCAGTGACAGTTGGGGGGAGGGGCGGTGGGGAAGGGGGGAGGGTCTCAGCGCTGTTGCCTGTGTTGGAGGGTAATAGCAGCATGGAGGTGGGAAAAGCAGGGAGCAAAACAACCAAACTGCAGCAACGAAACCCAGAATCTTTACTGTAGAGTGGTGTTCAAAAGGCTACAGTGTAATGACGGCTATAGAAATGATTACAGCCTCGCGTTTATAAAAGACTTATTCCAATACGCACTGTTCATGACAAAGTCTGCTTTGGTTTAATTAGAGCTCAAACACGTCCACCATGAAAATAACCCCGTCACGTGACAAGTCATGTGACGCTGTCGTCATGTGCCCGAAGTCTGAAACTTCCACAGAAAGGATTTCTTTTTCATTTTCAAGAGGCGCTGTTGTGTTTTATCCTTGTGGTGTTTTGACCAAAACAATGACAGATGTTTCATTAAGACGCACAGTTTCAATAAAGCTCAATAAAGCCGTGAAGTTCAGCTAATAAACTGTGACTGTCGATGACAATATGCAGAGAGGGAGCCCTAGTTAACTATCGGATGCTGGTTATGACTGCGGACATCGATATTTTAATACTGTTTTGTGCAGAAGTGTGTTCGCCGTTAGATTTTATCACAGTGATGTTCTCAGCGTAAACAATCTTAATAATTCATCAATTTAACAAGGCGTGCAAGAAAACGATCACTTTGTTATAAATGGAGTTAAAGCCCCTGGCTGAATCTCAGACGACTCCCCATCATCTTTGGAGTGCACTAGGTCAAAAACAACAGCTCCTACACTCTTGACAGGTCAGCACAGGCCAAACAGAAAGACATTTGTATTAACGCGTGAGGTTCTTGAGGTCCATACACCCTCTAGAAAAGATGTAACATGGAACACACTATCTGTGGGACAGTGAATCATTTGGGATTCGACCCTCTGCGTCTAACACGGGTGTTATGTCAATGTTTTTATGTAAACTGGTGCCCATTGGAATAAGTATTTATAAATGTTTTTGTACAGCTTTGTCAGTTTATTTTGAAGGTGTTGTGCAGACTTAAGGACACCACACTACAGTAAAGCAATGCCAAAAAAACCTACTTCAAGAATTAAAAATAAATCTAACGACAAGAAGCAGGACTAAAATGGAGCTGTTTTCTCTTCAGCTTCAAAAACAGCCATTAAATAAACCTCTGACTTTATCTCACATACATACATCTCTCTTAACATTAATATATAGATCTATCTCTGCCAGAAAATACAGATCAATGCTGAAGTTTGAAAAGCTCTGTACTCCTCTGCTTCTCTCTCTTTCTCTCTCTCTCTATATATATATATTTATAAACGGATTAAAGCCACAGGACCGCCTTAAAGTCTATGGGGGCATGTAGGGAGGCCTGCTGCCAGGACTTGTGGGTAATGTAGTTTTCTTCATATGGCAGCCATTGTTCTGAACAGTCTGGAGATAAGGGGCTGCAGTGAGTCGTCCACATTGCCAGGGGGCGCTGAGCTGGGAGTGTAGAGGGGGACGCAGTATGCTCAGACTGGAGAGACAAAATAAAAACATGCGATATATTTATTAAAACAAATTCATGCATTTTAAAGCAGAAATAACATTTTTAGTAAACAATGAAAACGTTCAGAATTAATTAATTGTCATTAATTAATACTGATATTTTGTTAGAAGTGACGTATTCAGCGCAGAAACTCTAACTAGACACTATCAGTACGTCCCAACACCTAGTGAGCTGTCTAACTAGAGAGCATTTTACGTCACAGTGTGCGCACTCTCGACACGTAGGCTGTCCCAATTCATAGACACCTTAAATACGCTGCCTACTGAGACACCTTCATGTGGACGAATTTTAAGGCGGCATCAAACCCTCCCTCAGTCGCGAAGGCAACCCCTTGATGCAACGCAAGCACAACTCCCGTCTATTTCACTCTTCCCCCAGAGCAAAGATAAATAAAATTGCAATAAAACAGGACGATTAGAATCCACCGCGCCGAAACGCTGAGGGGACGCTAGCTGCTGAGGGAAGTAAACCTCCGGGTTCCTTCCACGCTCCAAAAACACAAGTTGGTAGGTGGATTGGCTCAAAAGTGTCCGTAGGTGTGAGTGAATGTGTGTGTGTTGCCCTGTGAAGGACTGGCGCCCCCTCCAGGGTGTATTCCCGCCTTGCGCCCAATGATTCCAGGTAGGCTCTGGACCCACCGCGACCCTGAACTGGATAAGGGTTACAGATAATGAATGAATGAATGGTGTTTGTGATCCAGAACTTATCATCCAGCCTCAGTAACCTCACTAGTGTTTATGTGGCTGAATAACTTCAGCAGAAAAAGCTCCCTTTAACACAAATGTTGAACAATTTATTTTTCACAAAATTGGCCTGAGGTTTGATCTGTGAATGAAATCTGAGATTGTTTTAATGACAGAGAAGGTTGTGTAAGAGCCACACCTGATTTCTCAGAAGAGAATGGGTTTTCCGGCAGTTTTCTCCTGGACGTAGGAGGTGAAGCGTTTCAGGAATTTGGGATATTCTCTCTTAGCGACGGCTCTGAGTACAGATGCTGGAGCCCAGCCACCGGGATTCACTGGACAAAAATGAACAATCACACATCCATCATCATCATCATCACACCACTGTCTCTTAAGGAGCAATGTACTCTTAACTCATCAGATTAAATAACTGCTTCATAAGTCTCTCTTTAAAAGAAGTTCTGTCAAAGACTGGGTGGTCAGGTTGGATTCATTATTAACACAATTATATATTAATAAAGTTCTCTCACCATTGGCGACGTATGTGATTTTACACAGTATGTTGTCTCTGCTGATCTCTTTGTCACCCTCTGGAGGACTCACCAGCGTCTGGCAGATCATGGCGATGTTGATTTTGGCACGGACACATCTGCTGCTCGGCTGAACGACACAGAGAGAGGTACAGCCTCAGTGAAAGTCACAGAGTGCAATCTGAAATTATCTGGATGTTTCTCTCACTGACTTCAGCATTAAAGTGTTGAAGGAGCACTAGGCGATTTTTTTTTTTAAATAATGCATATTATTTAAAGCTAATTAAAAATAGCTATTTCAGCAATGGCATCAGCACAGGTATTTTCGGTGCCTGAGAAAACCTCAGTGACAGAGTGGCTTTGTGGTTCGTCTAAGGCACCTTGCACCTTGACACTGGTAGAGATTCAGGATGTGGTTAGGTGGGTGAACTACGCTAACACAGACAGGCACTCTGGTGGTCTTCAATGAGAATCTTTAAAGGTGCACAGTTTCAGCAATGTCCCATTAATATGGTCAAAACATCAAAAAGTGAAAAAAAAAATCCACCTTTTCATTGCATATGCCATTAATTTGGGTTTCTGGAGCCTACCAACCCACGTCACATGACAAGTACAGAGACTTTAGAATAGCTCCGTCCCCTCGTCTGAGTCTGTCCAATCACAGCGCTGGACCCGTGTTTACGTGAGAGCGCAAAGACGAGGTTAAACGCAGCAAAACAGACAACGAGTGCAGAGAAATAAGAGCACTGAGTAAAAAGTGAGAAAACGAGAACGGAGAAGAAAGAGAACAGAGTGAAAACGGCTAAAAACCAGAGCTTCTGCTCCTCACTGCTGTGCGCTCGGGGTCGAGAGTGAGCGGGCGTTCTGAACAGGGCTGTTCAGACAGCGAGGAAGAATGCTGCTGTGGGGTTTGATCCTTGTGGAATTTTAACCAAAGCAAGTCACAGACAATTAGATTGTCTCAATGGCTTGTGTGACTTATGAAATATGACTGTGTCTATTGTTACTGATTACATTTGCGAGAAAAATGTGGCCAGTAATCAATATAATCAACAAATACTGCAGCAGTTGGTTTTTAAAAATTGACACCAAAAGACGTGCAAACACAATGATATACAAAGAGATCGGGCATAAACACACATTTCCAGAGCAGTGGGTTCCTTACCTGGGCATTGTCGTGGTCAACAGAGAAGTTGCAGACGATCCAGGTGTCTGGGTCGTTCTCGTTGTTGGCGAGGATTTTACGGATTGCAGATAAATACAGAACGTCTCTCTGTGACGCAGGCCACACCCTCTGAGGGACACAAGACGTTTACATCACGTCAGAGGAAAAGGCAGTGTGAAATATACACACCTAATTATTACCCCTAACAAGTCCGTTTCAGAAAGCTTCACATACCATTAAGTGGGTTTGATCTAATACAAGAAGCAGCACCGCCTTCTGAATAAATACTAGCACAACACTTAAATCAGTGAGAAACAAACAGAAAGAATATATTCTGCTCATTCTGTGGTACCTTGTGGGTCTGGTAGATGATTATGGCGTTATCGGACAATGTCTCCACTATGTTGAAGTTTTCGACGGTGGCTGTAATTATAAAAAAGGAATAGATCACGAAAAATTCACAATCAATATTTATTATTATTAAATATATATTCATATTTTAAATAATCATACATGTCATATGTATTCATAAATATGCTATACGCAGTAATGGAGTCATTTTAAAACTGAGAAGATAAAGCTGTCCCTCGGGCCTAAGGCACTGCCTGGTGAAGGTGAGCATTATGTGAAACGCCTGAACATTGATCAAAACAAAATAAAGCTCAGTACAGCGACATAAAGAGCAGAAACAGAAGGGCATTACAAAGACTAGAGATGTCTACAGAAATGTGAGGAGTAAGATGCTGGCCGATGATGTGAGATGATTCGTAGTTAGAGTTGAGCTTCTGAGGATGTTTTATTCAAACGTTCAGCACTACATTTTAGTATAAAAACATCTGAAATATTTCACACGGTATTCCCTGGGAATTTACTTACAGAGCTATTCCAATATACTGTGACACTCCGAATATTTATCTACATTTCTACATCACCACGCATTTCCCGACAGGAACAACAAACAAAATGACTTGGGGGGGAAAAAAAAAAAATTCACTAAATTTCAGACATATATTTAATCTCCTGTTACGTTACAATTAGGAGTGTGTGTGTGTGTGTGTGTGTGTGTGTGTGTGTATACACTCACTCTCCCAGTCATTGCGGACGTCTGTGTCCCAGAAATAGTGGCAGACTTCATGACCTGTGACCCCCTTCACTGAGTGTGTGGCTTTAAGAGGATCCAACACAATACCGTTCTCCTCAACCTCTCTCCTGTACACCTACAACACACACACACACACAAAAACATGAGCATGCGCAAAGACTGTTACTCGCCAAATAATGAATGAAATGAATGCTTTGGTATTTGTGAGCTTTGTGTTTGTAGCCCAGAAATGACAATAAAAAGCACTTCCATAAAAGCTCCTTCCTCTCCTCCAGCCTCACCTTCATCTCTCCCTCCTCCACCACCAGCTGCCAGTTTGCGTCTCCACCCACATCCTGCAGGGAGTACGTCATGTGATTCTGCACCATCTCCTCCACCTGTGGGAGAACAGCGAGGAAGACAGAGATGAACAGGACGAGTGATGATCCGAGGTCACGTCCAAATATATGCCTCTCTGACCATTTACGTCTGTAACAGCAGCAAGAGCGAAAAACAAAAAGTGGGGCAGAGGCCATTTTTATCAATGATTTATTTTACTAAGGCCATGCTAAAACCACAAGCGGCAAGCAAATGAAGTAAACAACCACTTATAGCAACAAGGACTGCACAATACAGACAAAATACTAGATACTAAATACTAGTCATTGTTGTGCAACGTATTTAAAACCCATCAATGTGAGACAGATTAAGACCGGCCTTGGTTATTTGGATCAAGATGTTTGCTGGCTGAAAGGCTCGGCTAGATACTGAAGCCTTCTGCAATATCAATGTAAAACTAGAGCTGAAGTATCAGGGGAAACTACCACATTGTGATATTTTCTGACTGATAGCCAAATTTCAACTTAAATTACATTAATTCATTCATTATATAAGTGCTTATCCAGTTCAGGGTGGTGGGTCCGGAGCCTACCCGGGATAACTGGGTGCAAGGCAGAAACACACCCTGGAGGGGGCACCAGGGCGACACAAACTCACACCTATGAATACTTAAGTTGCCTATCCACGTGTGTTTTTGTAGCATGGGAGGAAACCAGAGCACCCGGAGGAGACCCACGCAGACACAGAGAGAATACACCACGCTCCTCACAGACAGTCACCCAGAGGAAACCCACACAGACACAGAGAGAACACAGCACACTCCTCACAGACAGTCACCCAGAGCGAGACTCGGACCCACAACATCCAGGACCCTGGAGCTGTGAGAGAGACACTACCTGCTGCTCCACCATGCCGCCCTGACTTAATTTACAATTGATAAAACAAATATCTAAATTAAAGTAAAATAAATCAGGTCCAGATTTGTTTTTATAACAAAGACGACAAAGGATATCTGTTTTTAATTCTGAGCACTGAATGTGGAGGCTTTTAGTTGTGGTTATGTTCACACCACAGTTGTTTGGCTATCTCTGATTGGTCTAACTTTGCTATAGACCTTTGCTATTTCCCCACTGTTTTGATAATATAGGCTAGAATAAAAACATCATTTCTAGCCATTTGAAATATGCAAATCTTTCAAACTGTGAGTTCAATATAAAAACAATATTTCATCTCTATGTATAACTCAAAATAATGCAAACACTATAACTTGTTTAAATATATATTACCATATTGTGCAGCCCTCACCGCGACCGATTTCTGCTCTTAAACAGATTTAAAATGCAAACAATAACAAAAGAGAAGTTTAAATAAAACAATGCATTAATACGACTCGTTAGCCCCGCTTTACTTTCGGCCCTGTTAGCGACACATTCCCTGGATTAGCTGCTTCAACACGACATGATGTCCATGTCTCATCTAAGTGTAGATTTTTTAGCTCCAGTACCATGCCATCATCACAGCTGTAAATCAAACTACAGTCCACAAGAGCAGAGTTATTCAGCCAGGAGCTAGAGGGCGCTGTTTACCTCAACACTGAATCTGTGCTCATGGAGAAGTAGTGAGGGGCTGGGGACTACAGCGCAGGACAGAGGGGAGGAGGACTGGAGCAGAGGATGGAGAAGAAGTGCAGGAAATTATTGGTAAGCAATAATATTAAGTGAAGTTGGGGTTGGAGGGAAGAGAAAAATTTGGGATAACACCAAAAGTACAAGAGAAAAGAATAGGAAAAGAAGACGGCATCTAAAACCTGACAAATGTGTAATGAAAATGATGTGCTGCCCAGTTAACATCACTGACACGCTCTTAAAACTAAATCTTCACAGCATTATCCAACATCTAAAATTTCCAAGTAAAAGCAAAAGCTTCAGATGCACTATGTCAGGCACGAAATACAGAGTCAGACGTTCACCTTCTCAGCGAAGCGGTGCGTGCCCATGGTGGAGTAAGCATCTCCTGAAGGCATTGGGCTGATCCTCTGTATCCGACACTTCTCTGTGTGAGTCTGCAACACACAAACCCACACACACACATCATCATCATCTGTTAGATTTAATACCTTATGTGAGCAGACCCTGAAAGTTCAACCTGCTCAGTGTTATTCAGTGCTCTCTTCAAACATGAATCAGGGATAAAGGAGTGGTGTGAGGAAATTAATAACCCATATATTCACCTGTTCCTCTATTTTGTCCTGTCTGTCCAGAGCAGCCTCAACGGCATCGAAGAACTCATCCTCGTTTATAAGACTGTTCGGGCCCTCCTGAGGACAGCAGCGGGAGCAAAGGTGGAGAGAGAAAGACAGACATTACATTGCCCAGTTTTTCATTTCACCAATATATCAGAGAGGGAATGTTAAGCTCAAAAACTCTTCTTTTCTCCAGATTTATCACTGCCTTCCCCGTATCATCACACCATATATGAATCCTTAAAAGGCTCTAGCTCACTGCTGATGGTGTGGTGTTCTGTACGCTTCTAAAAAAAATAAAAAAAAAAAAAAATAAAAAAAAAAAAAAAAAAAAAGGGCTACTCCCCTTAAGTTAATGTCATGTCACAGAATTAGAGTTTGTTTAATTACAGCCAAAAACAAGTTTTCTTTTAGAAAGAAGTGTGTCTGCACGGGGCTCTGTATATGATAAAATGTGCTGCATCTAAGCTCTTATTTAATCACATAATGAAGATTATTCAGTATTCCTTACAAACCCCACCTCATAGTCTGGGCCTCCGAAATGAGATTTCTTCTTCAGTTCAGACAATGCTGTTTTATAGGCCTCCTCCACTCTCCTCCTTTTCTCTGTCTCCTACAGAGAGAAAGAGTAGGTGGGAGAATATGAGGGGGAGAGAGAGAGAGAGAGAAGAGAGAGAGAAAGAGAGAGAGAGAAAGAGAGGAGAAAGAAAGAGAGAGAAAGTCAGAGAGAGAGAGAGAAATGTGAGCTGGAAGATTCCCTCTGGTCCACCCTCTCCGTCTGACTTAGGGTGGATGTGTGAGTGTACACAAACATACTTTTATTCAACTCATTTTCTTGTCTCTGGACAACAAGGGGAGCCCCAATTGAGAACAACCCTCTGTCATTCTCGAGATGCACAGGGGAATCTGAGCCAAAGGCTAAACAATATATGATCTTTGTTTTATTTTATCAGTGCCTATAAAAGTTGGGCTTAAAAGGCACTGTATACGCTTTTAATCCAATACAATATTTGTAAAAATTCATCTCAGGTTTCTTGTGGTTTCACTCATTTTCCAGTCTGTTTGCGCACTGAAATGAAGTCTGGTGCTCATACACAGCCCTAGCTCAGTAACTGGGAGACACAGAAAGTGGCTAGGACCAAGAAACACAACACTCTTCCAGCCAATCAGCAACAGGCTGCGTTCCTGCTCATGCACAGGATGGAGGAAGGGGAGAGGCATTAAAGACTGTTACATGTGCATGAGTTTTGGGGTTAGAAAGAGAAAGAGAGAGGAGCCTAATCGTGCCCCGATGTGTCACCAAGTGGACAGACCTTCACGTAAAGGCTATGCTTCTACTCACATCCTCCTGCAGCACCACGCCAGGCACAGACAGGTCTAGAAAATAGATCCCTTCATTCTCTGTGTTACAGATTCATCATTCTCTCAGAAAACAAAAGCTTCCATTTTGCGAGAGCAGGAAGCTGCATGCAGTGATCCAGCACGTGTCTGCAGGAATCTGCCTCCGCCGACAGAAACACAACACCCCCCCCCACCACTCACCACCTCAACTTCCAACTCACAGCCGTCACTAAACCGACTGCCCAAACTGATCATTTAAAAAGTAGCAGGAATGACAAATCTAGACCAAACTAAACCGCATTACACTTTTAAACCATTTCTCTGTGAAGGAACCCTAGGGATGCTCCAACAATGTTGGACCAAACCCTTGCATCTCCACATGTGCAAGTGCAAGTCACTACTTTCCGGTCCGTTTGTCACTAAACTATGACAGCGGTAATAACAATGTGTTATTTTTAAAAATAAGACAATGTTAAAATGTCTTTGTTTTTGTGTTGGTGCAGGTTTTATTTCCAAAAGCAGCAAATATTACGTCATCAATAATGCACATTTACGATGGTGTCCACCAATTTTTTATATGTATTACTGTAAAAGAACAGGCAGAGAATTTAAATCATGGATCCTCCACAAGCAAAACTGCAAACTAATCACTGCAGATTCATCGATTTATACTGTTTATTCTGTAATATCAGGTCTAATGGACTGCATTAGTCCTGCTGTCTACTGTCTGTCATTAATATAGAAAGCAGACTGGCTATAAAAGGCTCCAAACAGAGGGGTGGCCAGACCGGAGCGTCCAAAAGCTCAAGATGTTTGGAGTTAAATCATTTAAACCCTTAGTTTCCATTAGTCCATAAAAAGCCATTATCTAATACACTCATATATTTAATCTTAGGCTTCGGTTATAAATTAAACATCGTAATCGTGGTATGTTAGTGATAAACAGTCACCAAATTTGAGATAAACCCAGATATTTCATGGCTCAAAGAGATAAGTTAGCGTTCCGTTGAAGTGACGTTAACTAGTCATTCCTCTGAGGCCTCAGTCTGAGGGTGAACATTCACCTAATAGTGTTTTTGAAATTGTTTATTATTTATTCTCTCCTCAGCTCTGGTCATGGCCGGCTGCTACTGCTTCGGTTGACTCTACGCCTAGCACCAGCTCAACACGCTTTGAGGAGAACTCTAAGCGCTAAATGCTATTTCTGCTGTTAGCAAAAGAGCCTGTGGTGTTGAGTGATGACTCTTTCTGGCCAACCAGAGATCACTCGTCACCGACTCGACTCTGGGACTTAAAAAAAAGAACCCGGTTCCAGGACCAGGGCAACATTTACCTGATGGAAATCAGTAAAAAAAGCAGAGTAAAGTCGAGTACCAAGCACCAAGCAGTGGAAAAGTGCCATGAGTCGGTGGTAATGCAGCACTAACTTCACTCTACATTTATTTTCAGATTTTATCAGCAGCAAAAAGGGAGAGATCAGGTTTTGTTCAGAGAGTCATATGATCAGTTATAATGAGTTATATTACCTTATCCAGTCTCCTCTGCCAGCTGTCCTCTCTCTTCACCATCAGGTCGATGCAGTGAGAAAGTGTGGCCAGGATTCCTGCTGTAGTGGCCTTGAAGGTGATGGCCTCCCCTTTAAAGTCTATCCCATTGATGCCCTTAGTGCTCAGAGACTGGAACACTACACACACAAGTAAATAAAAATAAAAGAGTTTTACAGGTGGACTGAGTTATTACTGTGTGATAAACAGAGAGTGAGAGAGTGAGAATGCAAAGAGGACGAGGAGGAGGAGGAGTGTACATTTAAAGGTGCCGTCAGTTCTGTTAGTCCCTGCTTCCTACACCAAATTTAATCCCTTTAAAAGAAATACTACACAACTTATTTTTCTAATTGTATTCCAATCACCAAAGATCACAGTTAAACAAACAGATCAGCACTGACCAATATGTTAAAACAATGCCCGAATGCATGAAAACAATACATTTTGCACCAGGAGGTGGAGTGGGAGAGAAAAACCCAGATGTTTTTGTAGGAAATAAAGCTTCCATATTAAACTCCAACTAGACTTTCTTTTAACTCAAAGCAGATTATTCTTTAAATGAATTTCCACGCTCCACTTACCAAACGTCTTCCACTGGCCCTGGCACAACTTCTTAACGAATCCCAATGTGAAAACATTAAACTCATTTAAACGCCTGCCTTTGGGAAGTGTTTGAGGTGTTGATGTTAAACTCACATTTCTCTCTGCTGCCGTTGTGATTGTGCAGGTATTCTCCATCAGAGCGAGTGGTTGGGAAGTCATCTTCATCGTCCTCCACAACTGAGCAGAGAAACACACACACAATGAACTCAATGGCCTCAGTGGAAGGCGCTGCCTAGAGCTGCCAGTGCACTGACACACAAACTGTACAGCGCCACTGTACCAACACAGCACTACAATAGAGAAGCTCCCTCTACACGGAGAGGGGGAGAGAGAGAGAGACTGGAGACTGACTGAGAAGCAGGACTGAAAAAGGATAGAAAGAAGTAGATGTAGAGAGATAAAAGAAGAGAGAGGCACGAACGAAGTGGGAGGATAAGTGAGAGAGAGAGAGAGAGAGAGGGAGGGAGGGAGGGAGGTGAAGGGTGGAGGACTGAGAGAACAAAAGCAGCATCTGATTGTGTCAGACAATCAACAGACCACTGTAATGCTGCTGAAGCATCCTGCCAAAGAAAGAGTGAACAAGAGAGAGAGAGAGAGAGAAAAAAAAGTGTGTGAGAGAGAGGGCAAGAGAGAGAGAGACAAAGAGAGAGAGAGAGAGAGAGAGAGAGAGAGGGTGAGAGAGAGGGAGAGAGAGAGCAAGAGAGAGGGAGAGAGAGAGCAAGAGAGAGAGAGAGAGAGAGAGAGCAAGAGAGACAAAGAGAGAGAGAGCGCAAGAGAAAGAGAGAGAAAGAGAAAAAGAAAGAATTTTACCCCCAACTCTCAGATCAGATCTCTCTTCAAACCATGTATGAGCCGAATGCTGATACTGTTTAAAAATATTTACAAGCAGAGGCTGTGTAATGATCAGTTAAATACATGCCCCATGCTCTTCCTGAAAAATGAATAACTTCTAGTTCATTTTGAATGGAAATGAAGTAAATAAAGTGTGGCCTCTGAGTTTTGCACAGTCCTTTATCACTCTGCATCAACAAAGAGAACCAAAACGACTCACTCTTGTCTCTCTGCAGCTCATCTTTACACACAGCGTCTGCGCAGGCATCAAAGTACTTCTGCAGCGTGTCCACCTGACGGCACAGGATGTCTCTGAACGTCTCCATCTCGGCCAGCTTCTCCCGCAGACTGTGGCCCTTCTGCAAGACAGAGACAAAACGTCCAAGGCCTGTTCAAAAGTATTCAGACACACGGAGGTGGGCGCGTTTGGGACAGATTTAGTAAACGATAACAGAGACTCGATGCAGTGCCTATGCCGTTGTGAGCGTGTTGATGTCTGCATCGCCCTGCAGTAACATCGCCGCACCACTAGGGCTGAACCTCAAACATCTGCCTCAACACTATGCAGTGCACAATGGCGTGGTGCAACAGTATCACTCTTATACATCTTTAAAGTGCACTATTTAGGGAGTAGGTGGTTGTTGGAGACAGAGCACAGTTTAAGGAGGAGGAGTTCATGTTTTGTACTTGTTTGGTTAACCTTACAATGTCCATCGGACTACTGACCAGTCACAGTGGTTGTGGTGTGCCTCATGTAGTTACATTTATGGAAAGGTGCACGTCAGGCTTCACGTCGATGCGTTGCCTAACGCGTAGATTCGATGCAGAAGTGTAAACTGGGTTTAACTGCTGTCATAACATTAAGGAGAGTCATCGGAGGAAACGAAAGGCTGCTCCTTTAAAGAAACGTGAAGGTAGACTACAGTAGAGCTGCTTTGGGGAACGTGAGCAAAACTGCATCCAAGCGTGTGTGTGTGTGTGTGTGTACGTTTCTACCTTGAAGGAGGAGGTGGAGGTGGCAGAGTAGCCACTGGTGGCGGATGTGAGAGACAGCATTGAGCCATGTCTCCGCAAACTGGACTCAGATCCATAACCAGACTCAGCCTAGAGAGAGAAAAACAGGAAGGACTTTGTGAGGCTTTAACAAGTTAAAATAAACAAACAACACTGCGACACTGTATATTTCCACTGTGAAACACATCTAACCCGGTTTAATGGCAATCAATCATACAAACACTCATTAATTATTCAAGAAATAAACACAGGAACAAGGTGTGTGTCCGCAGGTAATTACTTCAAAATCTGATCCTCTCTGATGCACGTCAGATTTGACTGGTATTTAACTCAGTATTAAAGACGCTAATTGCTGCAGAGGCCAGATGTAGAGGTCCTGTGTTACAGATATAGGAATCAAATACATATCTCAGACTTGAACTGAATTTCTACAGTCCCTGTTTATCATGAAGCACAAGCTTTTTCTTTTGGTGGAAGAAGAGCAATGCACGTGGTGGGATCATTATAACAGATCTTTACAGTAAATGTTAACAACAGGAGTATGGATATTACTGATTATTAACATCAAAGTAGTAGTGAAACAACTCGTGAGGCAAATTCAAGTGTCAAACCTGATCTCTGTACTTAGGAGTGGTTTCATCCTGCACACGTTTGGGGAACTGTCAGCACAGTCCATTCAAGTGTATTTCACGTGTGAAACGTTGCTATGTAAAAGGGGTGTAACTGCACATTTGGACATTAGGCTAAAAATAGACAGAAATTAATTTTGTTCTCCATAATGTGCTCTGTTTAACTCAATTAGCACAAGGCAAAAAGTCTATTAAAAAAGTTTAATCATTTATATATGATATTATTACAATTATATTAGACACAACTGGACTGAAGGTAATTTCACATCATGACATTTCCTGTGATCCCCATGTCTCTCCTTGTTAGTATCGTCTCAAAATAGAATCCATTCACAGCCAAACACAAACAGGATTACTCCTCTGAGAGTGTGTGGAAGACAGCAGCAAGACGAGACAAGCCCAGAGACAAACTGTTACACAAACAGATCCGGAGCAAACGACACACCGACGCAAATCATTTCTCATCATCATCATCATCTTTACCTTCAATGAGAGAGAGAGAGAGAGAGAAAGAGAGAGACACACACAGAGAGAGAGACACACACAGAGAGAGAGAGAGAGAGAGAGACACACACACAGAGAGAGAGAGAGAGAGACACACACACAGAGAGAGAGAGAGAGAGACACACACACAGAGAGAGAGAGAGAGAGACACACACACAGAGAGAGAGAGAGAGACACACACACAGAGAGAGAGAGAGAGACACAGAGAGAGAGAGAGAGACACACAGAGAGAGAGAGAGACACACACAGAGAGAGAGAGACACACACAGAGAGAGAGAGACACACACAGAGAGAGAGAGACACACACAGAGAGAGAGAGACACACACAGAGAGAGAGAGACACACACAGAGAGAGACACACACACAGAGAGAGAGACACACACACAGAGAGAGAGAGAGAGAGAGACACACACACACACAGAGAGAGAGACAGACAGACAGACAGACAGACAAAGAGAGAGACAGAGAGAGAGAGAAAGAGAGAGAGATCAGCTTTAATCCAGCTCTTAAACAATGGAACTAGGTGTGTTTGAGCGAGGGTCTTACAACACATTCACACTGTTACAACACACAGGGAGAGGATTAAATAATAATTTCTGCTGTCATTCAAGTCTCTGTAAACTTTGTTTCAGTAAATGAACTCGGTTTATTCAATTCAAAGCAACATGTAAACTTGTGATAAGATGCTCCACAGGGTCATAATAATAAAAATAATAATAATAATAATAATAATAAGCACTGGTCTATTTAAAAACTCCCTATTAATGTAATGAATGAGATTAGTAAAATATATGGAATTCAGACTCATTTAAGTACCATTTTACTTTAAGAGCAGACACTGAGGACACTTTTAGAGGGTTCTGATCTAATTCGGTGCCATGTCAGCATGTGTATTTCTTTAAAGGAACATTACACATTCTTTTTACCTTATAATCACAGCTTCAAAATCACTGCGATGATCCACTGAGGTGTAACAGAGAAAACAGAGTCTCTGTTGTTGTTTCTCCAGCCTCAGCACTGCAAAACACGCACTATGTAACTTTTGGAGGCAGGTAGGAAACACTTACCCCCTCTTGATTTAATTCAGTGCTGTAAAAGTGTACAACTGTAGGGGGAGCCCCGGAGCAAAAACGCCAAATCTTACTTAAATGTTGCTTTAAAAAAACGGAAAACTAAGAGTCATTGATGTGACACACATTAGCACCCCCTTCTGGAGACGTCCCTAATCACGTGAGAAAATATGCCCTGTGTGGAGCACGTTCTAACCATGAGTAAATAAGTCTGATTCATATCTAATAAGCAAGAACTCCAGGTGAATTTAGATCTATTTTCTACGCCCCTGGTGACTACGGTTGTGTATTACAGGCCAAAATGATTAATATTCTTATGCAGTACTTTTCACTGGGGTCACAGCAACCATCAAAACCATCTAACCCCAAGTGTTAACCCATGGATACGGGGATGTACTTTAAAATAATATTCTAATCAAATAACCCTGGGTCCCGTTACCAGGATCCTCTTGTGAAATCAGTCTGAACAGAGGCCGTGACAGATGGTCAGAGACTGAAATGACCACCGAACACTGACTGCAGCATATTTCTACTGTAGATTCAGCACATTTTAAACAAGCTCTAAACGTTAAAGATCCATTTCACAGCCTCATAAAGACAGATGTCATAATCTCTGTGAAATGAACACGTTTTATTTCCGCATTCTGCTGAATCAAAGCACTGTAGTCACTTCCCTAAGGAGATAATAACAAAAATAATAATGTATCTGCCATGTATCAAACTCCCCTTCCCTCCTTTATTTCTCTCTGAACGTGGAATTTGCGTCAAAGCTGAATTTTCACACTTTATTTTAGTGCACATTGAACAAAAGACTAGAAAACAAATACCAAAACAAAACAATACAAGCTACAGGTAAATGGTAAACAGTGTAAAGACACAGACTTGTAATGGCGCTGCTGTACCATCAGGTGGCAGAGGTAAGACTCCTTTCCTCACAAAGCGGCAAAATCCAAGGTAACGACAGTTCAAAGGCAGAGAATAACCTCCCGGTATACAGAGCTCAGTGTTACAATCACTCCAGCCAATCAAAAAGCCTCTTACTGACACCCACACATCAATAACGTCCCTATCATCCAATCAGGCCAAGAATAGCCTGTGTGAGTGTTATGAGATCGATCGCATCACTGGCCAGGGAACAGAGAGCAATTTGCAGTCTGATGAAAACCAATACAACACACACACACACACACACACCCTGTATTCAATAATAAACAGACACAAACAAAATAAATCAAACTATTTTTATACAATGTGAGAATGCAGAATCATAAAAATGGCCCTGATATATTATACATGTAAATACCTACATGCAATGATATATTCCACCAGAATTTGATACAAATTAAATCCTCAACAGGTTTTCACAGGAGAAATAGCCTTTTGAAACTGTAGATAACACCACTATTCAAGTTATTGATTTTTTTTTTAAGAAAATGGCATTTTTCTTTGTATTAATGAATTGTCTGTGACCTGCTTCAGTCAAAACACCACAAGGATCAAACCCCACAGCAGTGTTCTCCCCCTGTGTCAACAGCCCTGTTCAGAACGCCCGCTTTCAGCGCCTGTTCCTTTAAATGATAATGAGCCGCTCGCTGTTCACCCCGACCCCGAGCGCACAGCAGTGAGGAGCGAGGAGCAGGAGCTCTGGTGTTTAACCCTTTTCACTTGGTTCTATTTCTTCTCTGCTCTCGTTTTCTCTGTTTTTACTCTTGCTCTTATTTCTCCATGCTCATTATGTCTGTAAAACACCATGTGACATTAAAGAGTGTATATTCACAACCTTTCTG
>NC_089814.1:8572625-8617625 GCF_029633855.1 Hoplias malabaricus
ATTAGTATGGTGTAGGGCCTCCTTTTGTGGCCAATACAGGGTCAGTTCGTCTTGGGAATGACATACACAAGTCCTGCACAGTGCTCAGAGGGATTTGAAGCCATTCTTCTTGCAGGATAGTGGCCAGGTCTCTACGTGATGCTGGTGGAGGAAAACGTTTCCTGACTCGCTCCTCCAAAACACCCCAAAGTGTCTCAATAATATTTAGATCTGGTGACTGTGCAGGCCATGGGAGATGTTCAACTTCACTTTCATGTTCATCAAACCAGTCTTTCACCAGTCTTGCTGTGTGTATTGGTGCACTGTCGTCCTGATAAACAGCACCGCCTTCAGGACACAGTGTTTGAACCATTGGATGCACATGGTCTTACTGGTGCAGTGTGGAGTTAATGAAGATTGTCCACCAGGCTGCTCCAATTTAGCCATGACACCTCCCACACTACAATGACAGGTGTTTCACTTTCATTGTCCAACCCCCTGTATGTTGGTTCATCAGCCATTTTGACACGATGTGAAAGGCAGCTGTGGTTCTCAAACTGTTATCAAAAAGATATGCAAATCACATCCTGGTAGTACATAAAAACATATTCATAGCAAGGGTTTTACTGGCCTCGCACAGACCGAGTTAACTATGAGAAGACACAAAGAATTTCGATTTCACACCCTCAGTCACACACCAGACTCCACTGACCACTGGAAGAGCTAAGGTCTGTGGGCAGCAACACTTCTCTCCTGGCAACAGTGCATTAAACAGCAGTTTATCTAGTAATAAAAACAACACTTAGCTTTGTTAAGCATGACATATGCATGTTCAACCAGCTCAGCTCAACAGTCGCATGCATGCTTGATATTTACGTAAGTCTCCATATCATGCAACATGTTTCAAAGCTCAGTTTTGTTTGTGTGTACTCATGTTATTACTGACTTCTTCCATTCACTGCGATTTTTTTATTTATTTAAAAATAAACAGTGGTAAACAGGTTATCATCATTACTGGGGATTTTTAACAAAATCTAAACAAATCTATTTATTAGCACAAGGCAAAGGAAATGCAAACGCACAAACAGACCATAATAATTAACACAGGACACTCAGCAACACTGCTGCACAAGTAAAGGCAGTAATGGATAAGAGAGAACATAGTTTACAGAAGGCAATACAGACACAGAGGGAGAGTACGTGTGTGTGTGTGTGTGTGTGTGTGTGTGTGTGTGTGCGCATGTTTGTGTTTGAGAGAGAGAAAGAAAGCAGGGGGGAAGCTATCCTTCCAGAATCTGACAGATGAAAAACACATTGAGAGCACGTATAATGAAGGTGACTCAGTCTCTCCTTCCGAGAGAGAGAGAGAGAGAGAGAGAGAGAGAGAGAGAGAAAGTGGGGTCATCCTGAGGCCTGAATACTTGGATGAAGGGATGGAGAAATGAAGAAGCTGTAGAGGGTTTCCCTCGCTGTCGAATGCCAGAAATCAGTACCACATGTGTGGAGTAGGGTGTGGCTGCATTACTACAGAGTAACACACACACACACACACACGCGCTTTCATCATGCCCCTCTTTTGTTGTAAAGGAGTGGTTTATATCTCCACTTTTAAAACTGAAAGCTGCAGAGCCTTGGTGGGCACTAAATGGGTCACAGAAAAACCTCTGCACCCATATCTCTGCTCTGTATACGTTACTATTAACTCTGCTGCTCATTCTCCATTTCTTCACTCTCTACACACGTTTACAGTGTGTGCTCTTCATATTCATCCATGTCTGAATATACAGAGAGTAAAGTAAGCCTAAGCTAGCTGAGGGTTCTTAAAGTGCATGATTATTGTACTGTGTATTAATGACACACAATATTTGAAACTCAGCAAATAAACAGTATTGTGTTATTATTTTAAAAATTCTTCCTGCACCTAAAATGTCTCATAGCGGACACACTCGGCACCTTACACAGAGTGTAGAGACTTAATAAATGCCCCGCCCCCTCGTCTGAATCTGTCCAATCACAGTGCTGGACCCATTTTTATGAGAGAGCGCAAAGACGAGGTTAAATGCTGCAAAACAGACACAACGAGCGCGGAGAAATAAGAGCACTGAGTAAAAACGGAGAGAAAACAAGAACGGAGAAGAAAGAGAACCGAGCGAAAACGGCTAAAAACCAGAGCTTCTGCTCTCCACTGCTGTGCGCTCAGGGTCGGGGTGAACAGTGAGCGGCTCATTATCATTTAAAGGAACAGGTGCTGAAAGCGGGCGTTCTGAACAGGGCGAGAACACTGCTGTGGGGCTCGTGGGGTTTGGACCAAAGCAGATCACAGACCCCAGACCTGTGGTCACTCATGGAAAAGAGTTATAATACGGCCCCTTTAAATTCAACAACAAACCTCATGATTTAACTACAGACGGCCAAGATTTCACACTGGACCCCATAAGAAGAGAAGAAGCCTTATTTTATTTCTATTTATTTTAAGTTGCAGAAAGAAATTTAATAGAAAACATAAAAATGTGCCCAACCTGTATAATTCTAATAAACCGTTAATGTGAACTAGTTTTTGCACGAATCAACTGTGACCGAACGCCCATGTGTGAAGTGATAAAGTGATAATACACACCCGTGTGATTTGTGAATGGTGCGAGTCCCCAAAGCTCTCTCACATAGTTCACATAAAACGTAAACGTACACACACACACACACACACACACACACACACACGACTGCAGGACAGCTGAAGAGTTCAATCCCAGCGACACTCTGCTTTCTCTTCAAGTTAAACACTAACTTCAGTTGTAACTTGATTCATGTTACAGCAGGAAAACTAACTTTCTAAAAAGGTAGCCTCTTACCTTGATTTGGAAACCCTTACTGACTCAGTCAATGTTGACAAAAGCGTGGGTACCCCGGTCAAATTAAAGCCCTTGTTGATTTTCTAGATTACAGTAAGTCCTTATCTGATCTGTTCCTACGTCGTGTCGTAAACCGATTTTCGGTGCAAGTCGGAACATACGTACATACTGTACGTAAATAACATACTGTAAGCACTGATCCTCCTCCTAACACCTATCCTCCTCAGTCCCGAGCCGCGCAACCGTGTATTCTTCTTACACCAAACACGAAGTTCACGTTACGACGTTTACGACGCAATAAGGCTTTATACAGTAAATGGGAGATGTGTCGTAACCACGAAACATCGTAACTCGGGACTGACGTAACCCAAAGACCTTCTGTATGCAGTAATTGTAGAACTACAGTTGCTGTTTAAATCGATAATTTCCTAAAAAGTCACAGATTGATGTCAGTTTATTGGGCTACAGCTGCTTTGGATCGGTGCGACTCCCTTAAAGTCAAGATTTGGTAATTTTGCCCCTGGGCTCCCCTCAAAAATTGCAGAGGTCTACCTTTTACAGCACTGTCCACAAATCAAAGGAGCAGGAGCGGTTTCCCCTTCACCTCCAAAAGATACATAGCGCAGTTTCTGCAGCGATGAACCCAGAGTAGCAACAACAAAGGCCCTATTCTCTGTGTTACAGCTCAGTGACGCAACACAATGAACAGGAAAAGTTCAAGAAAAATACTATCTAGTGCTGTTTTAAAGGCAGTTCACAAGCTGTGTGTTACCAGGTGTAATTTTCCCTGTTAGAATATGACAATGTTGCTGATGATGAAGCAGCAATATTGCAGCCTTTACAAATTGTGATAGCAATAGAGAAACAGCACTTTTCTCAACTCCAGACAAAGGGAGTTTAAACTTTGCGTACTTTTTTGACCAAAGCCCTGTTCCTGTGATATATTTACAGAGTTCCTGAAAGCCACTACTCTCCCCTCGGTGTCATGAGCTCCATGACAACCCTTAGGCCTCTCACTCTCTCTCTCTCTCTCTGTGTGTGTGTGTGTTTGAGAGAGCGAGCGAGAAAGAGAGAGCAGATGGCTCGGACAGGACCCCAAATGAGTCTCTAATTAAACAAGTCTCTCAACTCTGCTTCCTGATCCTCTCCTGTGCATCTGGCTCATTCAGCCACATTCAACACCCTTCAAAAACCTGCTCCCAATTATTACCATCACCCTGTAACACTGCCTGCTTCATACAAAGCAAACATGATGCTAAACCCACAACGGGCCACGAGACGTAAATGACAATACACGAGGCCTGCCGTTCCCTTATTGAACCATTAACAACATATAGACACTAGACAACCTCCCTCGTCTCAGAGCTTTTGACTCGCTCGCTGTTCACCCCGACCTGAGCCAACAGCAGAAGCTCTGGTTTTGAGTCTGTTTTGCTGTGTTGGGTCTGTTTTGCTGTGCTGTCATTGGACAGACTCAGACAAAGGGGGCGGGGCAATTCTAAAGTCTCTGCGGTTGACGTCAGAATCAGAGCAGAATAAAAATAAGACTTGGTGGTACACAAATACACACTACTATGGTGTACATGCACTGAACCAATGTCAACGTTAATCAATTCATCACAGATATGAAGTGTCTTCTATTTACTTCTAACAGATCCGTGATAATCAAATTGCAGAAGATTTGCAGCCACTGTAGCACAGAGTCCGGACCGTGACCTCACTACCATAGCTCCAAAAGCAAGGAATCTCTGAAAGGCTTTCGGAAACGGCAGAATGAAAAGTTCCTGTGGGAATCAGCCAGCAAGCAGCCAATGCACATTCCAGACTCATTTCCAAAATGTATTGGAACCCATAAGCAGTTCATTAAAATGGGATTTGAATAGAGAGCAAATTGCTGAAGAGATGCTCCTCAGATTAAAATAGAGGTATGAACAGGTCCCTAACAGCAGCTAATCCACGGGACTCAAAAAGCCTTTAGCGATGTCTGATATTACTGATTTATATTTGAAAATCACAGATTTTCCACCATACGTGTAGAACTTACACAAACCTTATATATATATATATATCATTCAGAGTAATTTTGGAGCATTTCTATTGGTCGATTCGTCATGAAGTTGTGTGAAGGACAGCGGTGGTGTTCAAATGATGCAGTAAACTCAACGTCCACAAACACAGAGATACATGGCTTTAATTCAATATCAGGCATGTCATGCAGTAAATGACACACTCGGGGGGTGGGGGGGGGTGTAACGGTGCGTGTGAAATCCACACAAATCTACAATTAGAACAGAATAAGGTACAATTATATTCCCAGATTAAACGCACGAATACGCTCCCTTGACGGTACCACCAATTGTTCCAACAGTGTATGTTTCGTATAGAGCACAGCCAGTGTGTTTACCTACCCTCAATCAGATAACTGAACAAAATCAGATTGTGAGTAATCTGATCAAAGCATTTACAGGCACTTGGGAAATCAGATAATGTGAGTCCTGCAATAATCTGATCTCTGCTACAGCCAACAATCACAGAAAAACGTGACAACCGTCTTTGCTGCGGCTTTTAAACATGGATTTTATTTTTTTTTTACGATTTCTAAATGTTACACAGTGCCGCCTCTCTCCAAAAGCTGAGAGTATGCTGTTTCCACGACACTTGAATGATCAGGTAACTGCAGAAATCCATTTACATGGCCTTAATAATCTGTTCTTAAACACACATCTCCTTTGTGATTTTAGCATCTCTTAAAGCAGTGGTTCCCAAGGTGGGGGGCGTGGCAAGGCAAATGAGCTACACACGTTTGATCACTGCTAGCAAAAGATGGACAAGTTTGTGAGAGCTAAGCGTGCAGCAGTGTGATGAGTTTCTTTAAGCCACAACCTCCAAAGGGAAGTTCTTGGGGGGGGGGGGGACGACAGCAAGCTCTGTCCAGTGGAGTCTACAGAAGCTCTAAAGGCATGGCTTGTAATTCTGTTTATAGACTTTCTTTGAATGAGTCCACTTCTACTTTAGTGATATAAAGTGCAGAATCAGTTGGGCCTCTGCCTGCACTACTGCACACGGTCTGAAGGCTGAAACTAAGAATACGTCAACAGCATTGAACGTTAACGTTGTGATGTTACACTCACCCGGTGCTGCTCGATGGACTCAATCCACTGGTTGCGGTGCTCAGGGTCCAGAGCCCTCAGGTACCACACACTGTCATTAACGCTGATATCCAGCCTGCACTCGTCAAACTCATGGGGCTATAAGGGGGAGAGAGAGAGAGAGATAGAGATTAAATACTTAAGAATGTCCCTTCATCTTTCTCATGAAACTCTACATTTATTATGATACTGAGGAATTATAAAAGCTCAAAGAGATACAGATAAATCAAAATAACAACACGTGATGGTATAGATGTTAATGCCCATATACGGCACAGCGAGTTCTGGTGTATGTATTTTCTTTCCTAAATAAAGGGACACAAACTGAAAGAGGAAGAAACAAAGGGAGATAAATAATTACTAAGATGATGAGATAGGGAACAAGAAAATGGAGAGGGAAGGACAGAGAGGAAGCAGTGGGGAGAGAGAGAGAGAGAGAGAGAGAGAGAGAGAGAGAGAGAGAGAGAGAGAGAGATGGGCACCATGACCCTTAACAGCAGTGACAAATGAAATATGAGATTTTTGGCTTTCCAAATATTAAAAAGTGTGTGTGTGTGTGTGTGTGTGTAATAATAAACCTAATACTGCCAGACATCACAAAATGTATGAAATTCGGAAAAGAATGCAAACTCTGCTTTTCTAAACTTGTTTCTAAATAAATACACACACATCCGTCAGCCACAAGATTAAAACCACTGACCGCTGAAGTGAACGCTACTCATGATCTGGTTACAGTGCCCCCTGACAAAGTGTCAAAGGCAGCCAGTTCTTGAAGTTAACGTTGTAAGCTGTGAAAACGTCAGTGTACGGATCTGAGACTCTCTCTGACCAGGGCCAAACTGTAACGGTCAGAGCATCGCCAAACAGCAGGTCTGTGCAGGGTGTTCCAGGTGTGCAAGGGTTAGTACGTGGTCCAAGAAACAACAACCGTGAACTGATAACAGGGTCATGGGAAGCCAAGGCTGAGCGATGTGCGACGGGGCGAAGACCAGTCCGTCTTATGTCATTGGGGCAGCCTTGGCCTTGAGGTTAGAGAAGGGAGCTTGAAGCCAGAGGGTCGCCTGTTCCCCGGGCACCAAGGTGGTCACAGCCCCCAGTGTGTGTGTGAAGAATCGCGTGTTCATGGCCACGGGTGGGTCAAATGCACTGAAGCAATTTCCCTAAGGGGACGAGTAGAGCTACCATTCCCATAAGAGCTACCTCAGCACACGCTGCTGAAAGAGTTAATACTGGAGCTGATAGAAAGGCGTGAGAACATGGAGCATACTGCCGTTAGCGTTAGAGCAGCCTGAGGGGCTAGCCTTCGCTGCCCACACACACACCAGTGAACTTTAGAGACTCATTAAACTGTTGCTAGTTCACATATATTTGCTTTCAGAGGCCATTCTTTCTCTCAGAGTCCCTCTCTTTTTGAAAATCCCACTTTGTTTGTGTTAAAAGCCCATCAGGACATCAGTTTCTCATTTCATTTAGTCACTGAACGTCTGGAACCATGCCACTGTTTAGACTCTTACTTATTTTCTAATAATAAACTCCATAAATGTTTTGGTCACAAATATATTCCGTTTTTGGACATGATTTTAAAAAAAGACAGGCTTTCCCTCCAACTGTGACAAGTGCTCAATAAAAGGGACAGAAAGAACGGCTTCGTAATGGGTTGGAATTAATTACCGAAAAGGTTGCGATAGCAAGGAAAATGCAAATAAACCTTCAACATTTACTTACTTTTATTTCATTGCACAGTATGAACTCAAGACATTTCTTTCTGGTCAACCTCATTTCATTTGTTAATATACATCCAGTCCTGTATTTCAGAATTTAAAGCAGTATTTAAAGCAGTTACCACCGTGATTCCTTTTCTTCTCAAAACACTTACGTGTTAAATGCTAATCTTCGTCCGATCTGTAAAGATAATCTTTTGGAAATGCAAGGTTTTTGTCTGACTTTGAACATATACGTAATTTATATCCACAAAGTCAGAAGCCTTCTGTTCCCAGTTATTTTTCTGGGAGGACAGAAAATAAAGCACAGAGCTGGTAAATAACACACACACTACAAAATGAAGAGGCTTGGTTAAAGGGCAGATGAGGACACAGCAGGGGGACGTTGCAGAGACCCACAGGAGAAGAGTCTGGATTTAATACCTCAGAGAGAGAGAGAGAGAGAAGAGGAGAGAGACAGAGAGAGAAGGCAGTGAGTGAGGAGAGAGAGAGAGAAACAGAGAGAGAGAGAGGAGAGCGTGAGGAGAGAAGGGAGAGCAAGGAGAGAGAGGAGAGAGAGAGAAAGAGAGAGAGAGGAGGGAGAGAAGAGGAGAGAGACAGAGAGAAGGCAGTGAGTGAGGAGAGAGAAGGGAGAGAGAGAGAGAAACAGAGAGGAGAGAGAGAGACAGAGAAACAGAGAGAGAGGAGACAGAGAGAGAAGGGAAAGTGAGGAGGGAGAGAAGAGGAGAGAGACAGAGAGAGAAGGCAGTGAGTGAGGAGAGAGAAGGGAGAGAGAAGAGAGAGAAACAGACAGAGAGGAGAGAGTAAGGATTGAGAGAAGGGAGAGCGAGGAGAGAGAGACAGAAACAGAGAGAGAGAGAGAGAGAGAGAGAGAGAGAGAGAGAGAGAAGGGAGAGAGAGAAGGGAGAGAAGAGGAGAGAGACAGAGAGAGAAGGGAGAGCGAGGAGGGAGAGAAGAGGAGAGAGACAGAGAGAGAAGGCAGTGAGTGAGGAGAGAGAAGGGAGAGAGAAGAGAGAGAAACAGAGAGAGGAGAGAGTAAGGATTGAGAGAAGGAAGAGCGAGGAGAGAGAGACAGAAACAGAGAGAGAGAGAGAGAGAGAGAGAGAAGGGAGAGCGAGGAGGGAGAGAAGAGGAGAGAGACAGAGAGAGAGAAACAGACAGACAGAGAGGAGAGAGTAAGGAGAGAGAGAGAAGGGAGAGTGAGGAGAGAGAGACAGACAGAGAAACAGAGAGAGAGGAGAGAGAGAGACAGAGACTCATCGTCTCACAATGTCCTGAATGTCTGCTGCAACAAAGTACAGATTAAACACACACACACACTAAAGACAAATGGAATTAATGAAGCCTTAGACATCAATTCAAGTGTCATCATCTCCCAAACCAGCAGGAGAGAATTAGGAGGATGAGACGACACAAAACACACAAGATCTATAGATTTTTCTCAGTCGTGGCATGTTTTCCACAAGCTCCAGATCAGAGACTGACTCCAGAGCACTGCCCGATGTCTTTACTGTATTGTTTATATACATGTTTTCATTTTTCTGTTTGTTTGTAGAAATGCAGACAGCTGCTCACAGCACTGGGACTGAAGCTGCTGTGCGTGAGTCAACGTGAACCTGATTCAGAACAGAAAACTAAACCTGCCAAACCCTTCCTGCAGCACAATCGCTCTCTGTGAAGTTCCTATCGGCTGAAAAAAGAGTAAATAGAAGGTGACTCATATTCCCCAGCCCCGAAAACACAACAAACACCACGAGTCCGTGCCCCTGACCATGCCTAGGCCAGGGTAGGACATGTGACACTAGAAAATGCTTACAAGTGCCGTCTCTGTGGATTATAGTAGCAACCGTTAGCTTCAGCAGTCAACTTCAAACACAAGCTCTACTCAGTTAAACAGCATCCTGGAGAAATCGCCTTTCATAAACAGTGGCAATTCAAAGTGCTTCACACCTACAGGTGCTCCTCTGTGATTTTACTTCCGTCCGAATCGGCCTTAACCTCGCAGGCCAAAAGACTAACTGCTTTCCACTTCACTCACTGCTCGTGTGACCCATTCAGTCCATGCCAGAAACAGATCTCCATGATATTCCAGGCGCCTCATGTTGGAAAAATCAAGAGCTCTCATATCGGTGCATCCCTAGTAAAGCCAGATCTTGCTGTTTATAAAAATAAGAATTAAACTGATTCTACAAAAGACAGCAGCAATTTAAATCAGTCGCAATTAGAAATTCTCCCCAAATCTAGCCCTGGTGCAGAGCACTGTCGCTCCACTAAGTACCGCTTCACTGAGCAGGGGGTTTCCATTCCTTTTTAGGCCAGAGCTAGTGTTTGTCTTCCAATCCAGCAAATATTTTGTGAGCACCCAAAAAGAGACAAAAAGCTTTATCACTGTCATCCACAGCCTGTATTACAGCCCACACAGAAAACACTCAGCACTTTTCAGATTTGTGCTGCGCAGAACAAGAGCGGTTCCTGCTTCTAATCAGAGACAGGGATCACACATCCCGGATCTTGTGCACAAAAATTATTTACTGGTCTCAGCAGTCATATTTTTAACCCAGCAGTGAATACCCCAGGCTTTGGGGAAAGCAGAAAGAGAATAGGAGGTCTTTAAGATGCTGATTTATTTTCCGTGGAGGTTTAACAATCATTTCCAGCCCCGTGAGAAGAAACAAAGGAGCTTTAGTGACTCCATCACTATACCCCAGGTTTGATATTAAAGCTGGTCCTAGTCTCACTGTGTGTGTGTGTGTGTGGGAACAAGCTGAGTGCGGCGGTGGGTGTTATATGTGGAGTTTGGGAATGGAAAAAGGGGGCAGGGGTCACGCTGGGTACACTGGGAACACTCAAAGACATTTGACCGTGGGTACTGCTGAATACGAGAGAAAACAAAATGCGTGAGGGTCATAACGATGGACCTGGCAACTGTTTACATTTATATTTCTACTATTTGGCCGATGTTACAGATGGGAACAAACACAGAGACTTACCCCAGGACTTTTGTTTGTTTCAATCTCAGTTTTAGCCAAATGTTCTCCTCTATTATTTGTCATCTCCAATTCCAGCCTTGCAACCGTCCCCGATCTAAAACACTGTCCCCTGCCTCGTGGGTGTGGAGACAGACGCTTGTTTAGCGCATCACATCAGCTGACAGATGCCTGTGCGTCTGTGACGGGGAAGAAGTGATGGGGAAGAAAAGGGCCGTCCCACCCACCTGCTTGTGCTCTCTAGAATCCAGGCATCGCTTGAATTCTAACCTGCCATCTGCAGGTGATAAAGTCAATGTTTAAACTGCTGCGCCACTTGATCACAGACAGCCTTCTGATGGAGGACGACAACTGCAGACAGTCCTTTCTGGCTCACCTCAAACACACCCCCACACTTCATGTTTACGTTTTAGGCTCCAAACACACATTTGTCACAGAGGGTCATGGGTCAAAAACAGCCCACGCAAACATCAAGCAATATTTTATCTGACAGTGGAGAATTAAGGGATGAAATGTGTCTCAAATTTAAGCTTCATGCCTCAACCACATGAGCCTTGAGAGCTTCGTATCCTTTACCACACAGCAGCTTGTCATCAGTAAATAGGCACTTATCTTCCAGTTAAGAGATTAAGAAGTTGACACATAAACCACACTGTATCCTTTCTGTTATAAATACACAGAGAGAGAGAGAGAGAGAGAGACAGAGAGAGACAGAGAAAGACAGAGACAGAGAGAGACAGAGACAAAAACAGAAAGAGAAAGACAGAGAGAGAGAATTTCATTGCCACACAATGCCCTGAATGTCTGCAACAAACAGAAAAAGAACCCACAATTTAAAAAAAACAACAAAAAAAAACAGATCGTTAGTTGTGCTGTTCCCCTTGTGCATGTGAGCTCAACTGCAGACACCGTGAAGGGAGGCAGTTTGCATTTCACTTTCTCTTGTTGTTTAAACAAAAACTTTCCAGGAGCAGCAGAGAGGCCTGAGGTGGACTGACCCCACCACAGCACACATAGCATGTGTGTGGCGTCACAAAGTTGAGAAAGAGACATCTCACAATGTTTCTGAATGACTGCAACAAAGTACAGATTAAACGTGTGTGTATAAATATGTATGTATATATACACACATTGTAAAATACTGTGGTATACAGTATTACCGTTAGACGGCCCAACCCTAGACGGAAGTGAAACCATAACCCACACTCGGGTTTCACAGGTCATCGTTTTTCAGGCCTGACATTAACATCGCGTTACACACCTGAGAGTCAGTGTCTCTTGCACCGGGAGAAGATCGGAGGAGTAAAGATCGGGTTATGGACTCCCCACACTACAGGATCATCTGGGAAGATGATCATTCCAGAGAAATAAAGACTAACTGCAACAAAAGACTAAAACTCCTAATTGATACCTTGCATTTTACAAAAACAGAGGAGCAATACACAGTGGAAGCCTCGATGAAGCCACCACGAATGAGCTGCATGTCAGTTCGGGATGGTAAAATAATTATAAAAAAACCCTATATGGGACCCCTGACACACTACGGTGACACAGGAAAGAGCCGCACAGGAAGGGGATACACACTTCCCATTTCAAACGCCAGGAGATTCCAGTGTGTCATCACTTCCTAAATGCAACTTTCTCTTGTACCCCTCCTCCACCATCGCTCTGAAGTCCCTCACACACACACACAGCTCTGGAGAAAGTCGTTTACAGTAGGGCTGGACGATACACTCAATTTATACCACAATACAATTCTTAATTGTGGTCGATACGATATAATTCCGATATCAATATGAACAACATGAAAGCCACTGAAAAACTTCAAAGAACCAACAAGAAACATGACATCACCATCAAAGATAAACCTATTGGAATTGTCAATATTTATACTTTTAAGATAAGGTTTAAATTGATTGCTGAACTGACGACAGTGCCCTGTAATGACCATCGGTGACAGATGCTGTAAATAACGTATAGAAATATTAAAAATGTGTTTTAAAGATATCATTGTTATTTAAACAGTTCATACTGCAAAATATATGAGGGTGTCCTCTTTCAATCTCTTCCAAGCTTTTCCTGTCTTTGCCTCCACTCCTCTTTCCTCCACCATGGTCTCAACATCTCCGTCTAAAGCTCCACAAAGCCTTGGTGTAACTTTGAGAGACCAGTTATTGCTAAGTTGTGCAGGATTCAAACCTCTCAATCTCTCTCTCAGCCACCCATTGCTAGTTCAGTCTGTTTTAATTTCAAGGCTCCAAAGCCCCAACTCACTCCTCGCTGGTCTCCTTCTACAGGACCTCCACCTCTCTCAGCTCATCCAGAAACATGACTGGGTTTCAGTTCTCTAAATTTCACTCGTTACTCCACTGCTGTGGCTTCCATTAGCTGACCTCATCAGATTTAAGACCCTGACGCTGACCTACAAAGCTAAGAACAGTCCAGACCCTCCTGAACTGACAGCAAGGGTCAAAACCAGACACGTGCCTTGAGAGCTTCCAGCTTCAAGTACGAATCGGCTTCAGCTGCAGTCCTTGTGTCATGGGTGCGATGAGCATCGAGACTCGACTCTCTCCCGGCTCCCAGACGGTGGAATGAATTTCCACTGGCCTTCAAGCGTAAGTTTAAACCTCGTCTACTCATGCTGTATTTATTTGACCACTAAATCTTGCACTGTGCTGTGCTTCTCTTTCCCAGGTATGAGCACTCACTCTTGTTCGGCATTGCAGTGATGATATATTATGTATTTCTGGCTTCTTCTGCATCAGGACTGACTCATGTATCTAGCCGTATCTTATTTCTATGTTATTTGGACTCTAATCCTACCAGTAATGCTGAGGACATACTCTCTAAACGAGATGACCAAGCAATTTTGGAAGTGTACGGGGGAAAAGAGATTTTGCTAAGTGCTGCAATTAAATGTAAAAATGAATGTAAGTAAATGCACATAAATGTAAATGCTGTTTGCCTTCTTTTTTTAAAAACGTCAAGTGTAATTTAGGACTATTTTACTCACGACAACTGTAAAAAAGGAACTAGGAATATTGGGTGTTTCAAACTTTTATTCCTGCAATTTCATTAGGAACGGTAATTATCAAAGTATTTCTGGACGAATAAGTGATATAGCTGCGTATGTAGAGGTTTGGACAAACTGCATATGAAAGAGAGTGAGGTCTAGGGATACATACATCATTTAAAAAGAGCTTTTTCTTCTTTACAAAAGGCCCATTAAATATTTATTTATTTATTTAACGTTACACTTACAGCACCTTTCCAGAAAACCAAGGATGCTTTACAGTCAACACTCAACATTCAATCCACACACACACAGGCGAGAAGCGGCAGCCTAACGCTCACAGCGTACTCATGACCAGGAACCACCGTCCACCTGGAGGACTGCATCGGGCACTAGGGGTTCACCCAGGACAGAGCGCCAATCCATATCTGGGTTCACACACATACAGACACTCATTCACTCACATAAGGACAAATATTAGAGAAGCCAATTCACCGAACCTGCACGTTTTTGGACCGTGGGTAGAGACTCCGGAGGAAACCCACGCATACACAGGGAGAACATGGAAACTCCACCCAGAAGGAGATCCCAGCGCTGAGAGACGAACCTGTTCACCACCAAGTCTTCTAGCTCTTCTCCACAACAGCACTATAGGAGCATAGGAGGTGTTACTTCTTATAAACAACTGCATATTTTTTTGTGTGTGAAGTTATTGCACACCTAAATATATTGCGAAGAGCCTAGCACTGAAAACCCTGAAAAGGCTGAGCACCTCCCGTCTACATCCTAAAAGCTGGAAGACCGGAATACTTGGAAAAACTGCGGTGAAACAGTGTGTGTTACACACCTTCACACACTTTTACTCTAACCAGCAGACCGACACTAGGCCTGAGGGGGGAGACTCAACCGCCACAACTGAGTGACTCAAACGTTTCCACATAAATCCAGGACTCAGGGCTTTACTGGTGTGAACCAGCGCTCACAGTCAGGCCTTTCACAATCATTACATAATCACTGGATCACAATTATTTAAGCCGAAAGTCTTTGTTTCCCCACAGTTTCACAATCATAAAAAGCACCACCTATTCAGCGCATGTGCACATTAGCCAGGACATCTTCGATGCTCAGGTTTTCTCTATCAATAAACTGGAAGGACAAGAAAAACTATTCTATTAAAAACAGTAGATGTCAAGCCACCTAGATCTTGACCCTAAAATATATCCTCAGAACTTCCCTAAAGCAGCTCCAACCACATCACAGAGACTTGTCAGTGTAGGTTAGAGCACAATGCCTGAGAACAGAGGAGGAACAGATGGATAAACACTAGTCTGAAGCCGATGTCCTGCACCGATTTGTGCTTTTGTTGTAAAACACCTGGTTTGAGTCCTAAAGAGCATGGTAATGAGAGCATGAGCTGAATGAGATTAGTGTGTGTGTGTGTGTGTGTGTGTGTGTGTGTGTCTATGTGTTGGCCTGTACATGCAAGTTAGAGCCAGACCAAGGCTTTAACGTTAACCCTGTTCCACCCAAAAAAACCTCCAGTTCTTGAACTGGTTCTGTTCAGGATTCTTGAGACTTCAGGGCTCTTCAACGAACCAATATATGTTTGTGGAAATGAATGGTTCCACACTAGGTTTGTGAATGGGAACCGAACCGGTTCCATGCTGGTGGAAAAGGGCTAAGTGTGAAGGGCAGTGAGACCAGGGGCAAAAGTGCAGCTTCATAATGACAATCCCAAAACAGAAAATCAGGGCATGTTTTACAAAAAAAAAACTAATCAAAATCATTGATGGCACAGTAGTGTCTCTATCACAGCTCCAGGGACCTGGAGGTTGTGGGGTTGAGTCCCACTCCGGGTGACTGTCTGTGAGGAGTGTGGTGTGTTCTCTGTGTCTGCGTGGGCTTCCTCCGGGTGACTGTCTGTGAGGTGTGTGGTGTGTTCTCCCTGTGTCTGCGTGGGCTTCCTCCGGGTGACTGTCTGTGAGGTGTGTGGTGTGTTCTCCCTGTGTCTGCGTGGGCTTCCTCCGGGTGACTGTCTGTGAGGAGTGTGGTGTGTTCTCTCTGTGTCTGCGTGGGCTTCCTCCGGGTGACTGTCTGTGAGGTGTGTGGTGTGTTCTCCCTGTGTCTGCGTGGGCTTCCTCCGGGTGACTGTCTGTGAGGTGTGTGGTGTGTTCTCCCTGTGTCTGCGTGGGCTTCCTCCGGGTGACTGTCTGTGAGGTGTGTGGTGTGTTCTCCCTGTGTCTGCGTGGGCTTCCTCCGGGTGACTGTCTGTGAGGTGTGTGGTGTGTTCTCCCTGTGTCTGCGTGGGCTTCCTCCGGGTGACTGTCTGTGAGGTGTGTGGTGTGTTCTCCCTGTGTCTGCGTGGGCTTCCTCCGGGTGACTGTCTGTGAGGTGTGTGGTGTGTTCTCCCTGTGTCTGCGTGGGCTTCCTCCGGGTGACTGTCTGTGAGGTGTGTGGTGTGTTCTCCCTGTGTCTGCGTGGGCTTCCTCCGGGTGACTGTCTGTGAGGTGTGTGGTGTGTTCTCCCTGTGTCTGCGTGGGCTTCCTCCGGGTGACTGTCTGTGAGGAGTGTGGTGTGTTCTCTCTGTGTCTGCGTGGGCTTCCTCCGGGTGACTGTCTGTGAGGAGTGTGGTGTGTTCTCTCTGTGTCTGCGTGGGTTTCCTCCAGGTGACTGTCTGTGAGGAGTGTGGTGTGTTCTCTCTGTGTCTGCGTGGGTTTCCTCCAGGTGACTGTCTGTGAGGAGTGTGGTGTTTTTTCTCTGTGTCCACATGGGTTTCCTGTGGGTGACTGTCTGTGAGGAGTTGGTGTGTTCTCCCTGTGTCTGTGTGGGTTTCCTCTGGGTGCTCTGGTCTCCCAACGGTCCAAAAACACATGCTGGTAGGTGGATTGGCGACTCAAGTGTCCATAGGTGTGAGTGAATGTGTGAGTGTATGTTGCCCTGTGAAGGACTGGCTCCCCCTCCAGGGTGTATTCCTGCCTTGCGCCCAATGATTCCAGGTAGGCTCTGGACCCACCGCGACCCTGAACTGGATAAGGGTTACAGATAATGAATGAATGAAAAACTAGATGTTATAGACAAAAGAAAATGATAAACCATGGACCATGATTTTCAAAAAGTGAAGTTAATTATTTAAACATTTCCATTCCACCTTAAAACAGTACACTTTAGAATGCATTTGACTGGTGTTGGCCTAAATTCCTGACTCATGGGACCAATGTGTCTTTGTGGCATATTAGAAACTGAGGTTATACACGGTATTAGTGAGTAACGTTTGTTTATTTGAGCCGGGGTTGAGTCTGTCCCTCGTTCACAGCTACTTTGCTTATTAAACAATCTGAAAATGTCAGCTAAAAATATTGTGACCGTGACAGGTTTACCCCAGTGTTTAATATAAGGATAACTTCAATTCAATATACATACATAATAACTGTGTAAAACAAAACAAAAATAGATTTAAATATAACTGTGATGTAGGCCATTTAAAGCAGTTGCACAGGAGACCAATCTGCAAATTTAGCAAGGTCTTAACTTCGCTCCTGCAAGCGGCCTACCACAGAAACTGTACCACACATGCACAAACACAACCACACACACACAAAATGGCACTGAGAATGGGGGGGTGGCTGTTTGTTATCACTCCTCTGGGGTTTGGCAGGCCCTGCAAACTGCTCAAACACACTCAAACACACACACATAAAATGCACTTGACTCCGGTGCTCTCCAGTCTCCTGTGTCTACAAACAGTCCTGCCTTCATCAAATATGCAGCAGCTCAGTACCCACAGAACTGTTCTAGATCAGATCCAGATAAACCAGACTGAGCTAATCAGACCCCATTAAAACAGACACAGTTAGAAATCAGACTCAGCTAAAACAGATCCTGTTATAAATCAGACCAAGCCACACAAGACTTAGCCAAGCCAGATCCAGCTGTGATATTGTTTTTCTTTTTACCTATAAAACCAGACACCATCTTATCACCACAGTTCTAAATTACAAAAATTATTTTCCAGCTTATCACAGCCATAAGCGAAGAGATAAATAATCCAGTTTGTATTCATTACAGTGCCAATTGGTCTCTGAAACTTTGAAAAAAGAAGCTGGAAGAAGTTTCATTTCTTTAAATCTGTTACTTCTAGTTTGTGGGTTCTAAACGGTCAAAACATGAGAAATCCTGAAATACATGACACAAGTTTACATTGTGTGCCGTAAAGATATGTTCAAGCATTATAACATTAGGGTTGGGCGATATAACGTTAAAACCGTATACCGTAAATGTGGACGGTATCGCAAAATGAGGGCGTTATTTATGACTTGCGTTGGCTGTGTCAAATTTCTGTTCTGTGTCTTTAAAGGCTAAGCACCACTTAAAGGACCTCCATGAATATTTCACATTATTGTAGTGACTGACAGATATAAGTATGAATTAAAATGAAAATAGTAGCTTAATTTGCTTTAAAACTGACAATTTGATAAAATTAACGGAAAAACCCGAGCTCTCTACGGAAATTCTCGAACGGGACCGTGACGTCACTGGTGGACAACAGCTGAACAACGCCGCAGTAAAACACCGTTATGACTGACTGTTATGACAGTATCTAGCTAAATAACCAACATTATTCATGACAATAGCCTAGCAATAAGCTAAACTCAAATTTAGAGGTACCGTTATTCTTGTAAATGTGATCGAAGTCGAACTCGAATTCATCCGACACTATAAACCTCCGTAATGCAGCTACGTAGCCGAGTATAATCTGAGCCACCGAGTTTAGCGAGTCAAGCTAACGTTAACTAACACCAACTAAAACAGGCGAAGTGAGTGTCCTTACCCTGTTTACCTCCATGTTACAGAGGCTCTTGAACACCTTTCGTTGGTGTCCTTACATGCCCATATTGCTGGAAAAGCGCCAGTGAAATGAGCTACAGATAACGGAGTGAGCGGATGGTCCTTTCCAAAGTGCCCGTTTAAAGTGGACAAATGTAGTCCATTTTCTGGATAATTTGGGGTCTTTGGGCCATTTGTTCACAGATGTCCCACTGTACATTGAATGATTGCAGCCAAAAACAACACACCTTTTCGTCATTTTGCATTAAATTAAGTGCAGCTTCTAGAGTTGTTGTCCACCATCTACGTCACAGGCAAGACACCTATTAGAGTTTCCGAACACCGTTGGGGGGGGGGTGCTGTGGGAGCTCACTGACTGGAGATGTGACGGTCTGAAAACAGTTGTAGAAAAACAAGCCCAGCGCAGTTGTGAGTTTAGCCCTGAGCTTGGTTTAAGAGAGGGAGGAAGAAGAATGAAAACAGGCAACATATTCAGAAGACCTTCACTTTGACTTTGTGCTCATATCTATGAGGCTTAATCCTCTAATGATGTGTGTTTTGAGCCTCAGTTCGCTGGAAAGTTATCTGCTGTGGTGTGCTAAACCAGTGCCTGTAAGCTCTGCTTCTAAACAGTGCACACCAGTGCAAATAACAGTCTTATTTCACTTATTTTCAAACTTTGCTCTTCTTCCAAAACCAGTCACTGAAATCTGCTCTAAGAATCATTTTTTTTTTATCGTTAACACGTGTTGGTGTGCACTGTCGGGCTCAGAAATCTGTGCAACTTTGTGCTCACAGATATAAGGCTCAGTGCAGCTTGACCATGCACCACCCCCCCCCTCCTCCCCGCGGTAATAACGTATACTGCGATAAAATTGAGACCATATGTCGGTATGAAAAATATGAATACCTCCCACCCCTTCATAGCTTTATATATTTTTGCTAGCTCGATACACAGGGGTACAATCACAAAGCTATTAAAGAGCAGTACATTTCCTGTGTGTGCGCAAGAAATGATGTGCTGACAGGAGCCCGACAAGACGAGGAAACGGTTCAACACAAAAATAATCAAAAACCTCCTGAAGCAGCTGTTTGGTGCCGCACAAACAATGCAGATGTTTATAACATGCCGGAGACCAAGAGCATGGGGTCAGCGCTTACTTCGTTTAACTGTGGCTCTGTTTGTTTAACTGAAGTTGGCAAGAGAGACATAAAAATCTGTAGTATGTGGCCAAGAAAATCACAATCGACCTGTGACGTATCCTCAATAACCAGCAGAAAAGGAGAACCTCGTCTAGAATCAGTATTAACAACATCCCACCTGCAAAGAAACTGACTACTGACAAACAAGTCAATATCTCCTATTCACGCCTATTTCACAACGTGTGCTAGAACAAGTACCACATTATGCTGAGGTTCTTCCGACGTAAAAGAAGGTCTCTTAAGTCAGATACTTTGTGACTTCAGAAACCGTAAGCGTGGATGTGGACTCGGTCTGCACGTTTTAATGGTCTGGCGTTTACGGCCAATGCTTCTGAAGCATCTGCTCACACTGCACAAAAGAGAGTCTCCCTGAGCCTGAAACACCACGTGGGGATGTTTCCGTCCAGTGGCAAACCTCCATTTTAGTTCAGTATCATCGTCCAAAGCAAAATAATATTTCTATCATGATATACTTCAAATTTCAGTTAATGATATAAACAACAAAAAAGCCACAGGAAAACTGCCCAGAAATAACAGGAAACATGACATCGCTCTCAAACATAAACCTCTTGGCTAAAATAACAAGCAATAACTTTAAAATAAGTTCAAATAACTTTAAAACTGGGGGCAGGGAGCTGGGTAGTGCCCTCTAATGACCACCAGTCAGTGACAGATGCTGTAAATAATCCATCCATTCATTATCTGTAACCGCTTATTCAATTTAAGGTCGCGGGGGTCCAGAGCCTACCTGGGATCATCGGGCGCAAGGCGGGAATACACCCTGGAGGGGACGCCAGTCCTTCACAGGGCAACACAGACACTCACACACTCACACCTACGGACACTTTCGAGTCGCCAATCCACCTGCAATGTGTGTTTTTGGACTGTGGGAGGAAACCGGAGCACCCGGAGGAAACCCACGCGGACACGGGGAGAACACACCAACTCCTCACAGACAGTCCCCCGGAGCGGGAATCGAACCAACCTCCAGGCCCCTGGAGCTGTGTGACTGCGACACTACCTGCTGCACCACCGTGCCGCCCGCTGTAAATAATGTATATTTAAATATCTTAGTTATTGAAACAGTTTATATTACGATATATTGATATTGAATAATTGTCCAGTCGTACTTTACAGTGTACGAATTACAAGTGAACTTCTTTATGTATTTCATTGCTACACCCCCATCCCCACCCTTAGGGAACATGCCCACCACTCTGTTCACTAAACCAGGCTTAAAACAAAGCCTGGGAATTTTATGCATCTTCATATTTTCATAATATCATGAGAAAACAAGATGTCCACATAACCTAATATCGCTTAGCAGGTTTTCTTCAGACTTTTATCTTCATCGGTTTCCCTTCCAAACAAGGTGGCAATTATCACCTTGGACGCATCAACACTGAGTTTGTTGTCCATTGTCTCTAAGACATGATTATATCTCCTCAACTGCCCAGGCCTCCTCTGCACATTCAGCTCTACAGATCAAAGTGAGCGAGTGTGTAGCCAGAGCTGTTCCTGGATCACTTCAGAGGGCTGAGGATTTAACAGCGCACAGCTGACGATGAAGCAAAAGGCCGGATCAGCATGAAAAAGCTCGCAGAGCCACAGCTCCAGAGGCTGAACTGAACCTCTGCAGTATTTGACCAATGAAGCATTACTCTGCACACACAGAGGCAGAGAAACTACAACACACACATCCCACCCCCACAGGGGCTGTGTACGCTACATTTCACTGCTCCTCACGCAGGAAATCTTGAGCCAGACAGGAGTGTGTGCATTTGTGTTGTAACTCTATACCCTTCGTTTAGAGTTATTTCCTCTCAGGTTTCCTCACGCCGTCTCCCTTGCCTCATTCTTTCTTCACCTACAGAAACCAGTTTTAGTTGTCGTCAATCTGTGTTCATTTTGCATGCCATTGTGTATGAAACACTATGAACAATCTTCCCGTCTTTCCCTTTCATCACTGCCTTACAATCACCTACCCTTTACATCCAAGAACGTGGAAACCTGCTCCTCCGACACTTCTGTGAAGCATGAGTATGTATCCCTCTTTGGTGCTGTAACATTCGCTACTCTTCAGAAGATGTCTGTGATGATCTGATGGCACTCAGCCAAGAGAGAGTCCAAGTGAAGTCAGGTCCAACACCAATCCAGCTCTTCCCAAAAAGGTACTAAACTGAGTTCATCACCCCAACAACCAAAATCTCCAACACTGGGGGCTTTACAGCTTTCTGGCTATTGCTCGGTGCTGAGTATAGTTAACTTAGGCTCATGTGCAGCTGCTCCAGATCATCCCAATTTATGCTCATGTAATGCACAGGTCCACATTATATAGGACTCAAACATCTCACTCTCAGACAGCTCCAAGAGATGAACCTGTCCCAACAAGTGTGATACGTGCATTTGCTGTAACCTGCCCATCTCTGAGCGGTCATTACCCGAGTGTGTTTTTTTAAACTCACCCGCCTCAGTACGCAACTTCACGATATAGTGTTCATTAAGCATTCCTCACAAACCTGTCCTTTCCTGCGATATTCAATCAACCAAATGGCTCACTATCAAATCAGTGTTTTTCTCTGCACGCTGCGGTCATTTTGACCAGTTCCAGGTGTTTCTGGAGGTTTTCCTGATGAATACATGAAGACAAAAATTATTTTGATTTAAGGTAACATTAATACATCAATCACTACAGCAGTATTTGGTCAATGTGGCACAGAGCTAGACAGACAGAGACGAAAACTAGCAGACAGACAGGTAGCAGGATAGAGAATGTGAAATGTGCTTTAATCTTTACTGAAGAGAATTCAGTCATTTATGTATTAATTCATTCACTGGAACTGCATCATTGTGTTGAGGGTCGCAGGGTATTCAGAGCCTATCAGTAACCCTTGGACGGGGCATCACAAACACTCAACTGTAAACAATCACACACCTGTGGATAATGTCACACACACTTACACCTGTGGACAATTTCAGTCATGTGTTTGGGCTGTGGGAGGAAACTAGAGCACCCGGAGGAAACCATCACATACACAGGAAGGACACACCACACTCCTCACAAAGTGAGTGACCAGAGGGGGGTCACTAACTGAGGCCACAGCCCCAGGACCAGCAACATCTGTAGTTCATTGTACAGCAATCCAACAAAATTTTGATTCCGCATTTAACCCACACACACACAGTCAAAGCACACCAGACGTGGATGTTAATGGAAAAGAAAGCACCTTTTCTTTCAATCTCACCGCCATCATTTTTCAGTCTGTTCAGGGAACCGAACTGGTTCCAGGCCCACAGCTGCCCCCACCATGACCTTGGCCTTATCAGCTTTATCCGAAAAGGAACCAAGGACACAAAAGTAAAACAAAGAAACTTGTATTGTTACAAGAAACGCCGTCAATACGGCACTCGATTCCAAACAGCAGTGCACACACACTCACACACACACACACACACACACACACACACACACACACAACTGAAATCTGTATTTTGTGCAGATCCTGAACAGAAAACAGGGCCAGGGTGCGGCCATTTGTTTCCAGTCCTCTGAGAAAAGACCTTTGACCTCAAATCTGCACTAAAGAGTAGAAGTGTGGTTGGGGTGTGTGTGTGTGTGTGTGTGTGTGTGTGTATATATATATATATATATATATATATATATATATATATATATATATATATATATATATATATATATATATATATATAAATCCTGCTCACGTGAGACTGATTCTTGGCGTGCACCCTGACATTGTTCACATTCACCAGATGAAAGAGGAAAAAGGCTTTTACTGAACACTTTTGTTTTTCACAGCGAGAACAGAGTTCTGTACACAGCTTTTACACACTCCACCCTGACCAAAACATCAGCAGCAACCATCTCAGTCCTTTCACACCAGGTCTATATCTGAAACTACCATTATGCATTAAATGTTCTGGTAGTTTCATTAAGGAATACTTTCTGAACACCTGTATGTGCTCGGTGTGGATGCGTATGTGTTGCTGGGTTGGAGGAAATGACAAATATACTTCTGTTTATTTTAAAACGAGGCTTATTCCTCCTCTTTACCAGAAATGAACACAGTTCTGAGTCTTAATTAAATGCCTGTGACCTGTGAAATGTCAAATTCCCAAAGGGACCAAACCCCATAGCAGTGTTCTCTCACTGTCTAAACAGCCTAGGTAAAAACATCAGCTTTCAGCGCGTGTTCCTTTAAATGATAATGAGCCACTCGCTGTTCACCCCGACCCCGAGCGCACAGCAGTGAGGAGCGAGGAGAAGTTATTTTTAATTTATTTTTTAGTCGTTTTCGCTCCGTTCTCTTTCTTCTGTTTTTACACAGTGCTCTGTTTTCAGAACCAGAACGGCTCGTTTCATCTCCTGTTTTCTGACTTGATTTCTTATGGTATGGCCATTTTAACATTTCGAAAAGCTATCGCACGTACAGAGGGCATAAAAATGAACATATGTCCCGTGATGCACATCGCCAGGTTTGTGTACTGCGGTACCACAAGGCTTTGATGGATTGATACGTCCCTATCGAGCATTGAAGCAGAAGAAGCAGAAGGAACCATAGGACAGAAACGTCGCTTTTCTCTTTGATTAGTCAACTGCGTAACAAGGCAATGTACTAAAACAACTTCCCCATGTCATCATGAAAGCTGCACACTCCTGTTTCGCTAACCTCTCCCAGACCTTTGTGAAATAACAAACCGAATGTTACTGATTTGATGTTCTGAGCTGCTGAGGTTTTTAAACACACCCTCTGAGCCGTTCTCAGGGTCTCTCAGGGTCTGCTGGAGCCTGACATTATCAGCATTCCTCAGGCTCTTCAGCGTAATGACAATCAACATTATTTTGTCCCCCCAGAGTCTGCTGGAGCTCATTAAGAAAAAAAGAAAAACGCAGACAGGCAGACAGTCGGGGGCTTCTTCAGATACTCCCCTAGGCTCTGTGTGGCTCCACGAAAACTGTACGGCCAAAAGCACCTGCGCATTCATTAGTCCTTCTGAAACGCAAGGTTTTAATAGATCATTCATGCCCACAGGATGCTGGAACATTTCTGCGAGGATTTGATAGCCAGAGCATCCCGTTTCATTTCCTCATATAGATTATACAAGCTGTGTGTGAAACGGTGACCATCCCTCCATTCATTCATCACCTATAACCACTTCATCCTGATTAGTGTCGCAGTGGGTCCAGAGCCTACCTGGAAATGTTGGGAACGAGGCAGGAACGACACACTGAAGGGTGCAGATATATCACAGGGCATCACTCCCACCTGTGGACAATTTCACATACTCAGTCACACACACCTACCTGTGGACTATTTCTAACACATCCAGTCACTCACCATTCATCTACCAACATTGCGTGTTTAGACTGTGGGAGGAAGCTGGTGCATTCAGAGGACACCCACACAGTCACTGTGAGAACACACCACATGCTTCAAGGACAGATCAAACCCAGGTGTCGGTCCAGTTTTTCATTTATTTATTTATTCCTTCATACCGTTGGTTTGATTGTTATTTTTGTAAATAAATATTTTCCTGTATAAATCACTCACAAACTTAAAAGCTAGAAGCTGTTGGACACATTAGTGTGTGTGTGTGTGTGTGTGTAAGCTTAACCCTCTGGAGTCAGCGCCCCCGTGGGATAAATCAGAAGTTGCGCCAAAACCCTTACGCATCTCAGCTCCCGAAACCTTAAAAAGGATCTATTTTCAAATATATGGAGGTTGAAAATAAATGTATTTTTACCTGGTTGTTATAGTCAGACCGCGACCCTTGATGGCCCACCCATTCATATTCATATGAAAATAGCATGCTAATCCAGCCCCTCTTATTGGAGCATTACGACCGCAACACAGCGTGTGAAAATGCTCATTTTTCGCACTGAGCTCCAAGACGGCGAGGTCATGCATTTCAGCTGCTTTAAGGGCTTTATTCTGTGATGAGTTTGTGAAATATATTTGACTGCAGCACGTTTAGCACCGTTAGCTTCGAGGCTACTGTAGTTCAGTACTGCATTCGTGAAACTGACAGTAAATGTTTTGCAATTGCGCAGAGGCACAGAGATCAGAGCTGATAGGAAAGAAAGCGGCTTACAATAACGTTTCAATGCTCTCTGCTGCTTTCAAGGAGTCATCTAAAGCTCCTATGTATGGCTCTGTTCCTCCAAAGAAAACTTCAATAATGTGTTTTTTTCTCTATATATCAGCACCTTTGATTGTTGCTGGGTTTGTGCTAAAAATTAACATGTGTAGCTTTTTGGGAACATTTTTTTTTTGGTAGGTGAAATTGATAAAAATGTCAAAGCACGTCAGATCACCTCAGAGATGGCTGAAAGGCCTCAGACTGCAGAGGGTTAACTTCTGGTAAGTTTTCTTCTGCCCCCCCTTTGACTTTCTCTCTTACACAAGTAAGAGTTCTTATATCTAATCTCTCCTGAAATATCACCTGTGTAATGAATAACCTGTACTTAATGGACAATGTGACTGAAAATAAGAAACTACGTGTGGTCTCTTTCACACAAAGCTTTTTGTACATTTACAGTAACTATAGCTGGGGTTCTTTAAAACGGAGAAAATCTACATCTGCTCTCATACAAACCTGCAAAGAGAAGTGGACAAAGTAATGCTAGGTTCAGATGTAGCTGGGCACAAAGAAAGAATGGTGTGTGTGCTTTGTAACGTAGGTTAATATTTACAGTCCCACCGAATGGTTGGTATAAAGCAAACACACTCAGATGTGTAATTCGTTCAAGCATTCCCCTCAAACTGGCCGGTCAGTAAACAAACCTTAACACCATTTACACTCTCAAGACACCAAAATGCAAAACACTGAGGCCTCGGAAACTGGGCCGGGGTGGGACAGAGAGGGAGAGAGAGATGAAAAAAGGACAAGAGAGGGTCTGAAATAGCGAGAAATTGAGAAAAGCATCAGCCACTCACTGTGACTCGATTATAATTTTCAGCACAAAAGAAGAGTAAACACCATTCAGAGCTTCCAAATATGGCTCATTGTGTTAGCGGCTGTTAGGCGACACATTTCTAAGCGTACGTTTAAAAAAACAGCTCTCTCACCATCATCTTTCTCATAAACAACACGTTAAGAGGTTCGTGGCTTTTAAAAAACCACTTACAGCAATGTAAATCTCCATGGGGTGTTTCACAGTCTCAGTACGTTCTGTAGGTTCAGCCTAAAGCGAGGGCAGTCCAGGCGCTTGTGTAGACACACCACTTCGATAATCTCCATAGAAAAGCTCTGAACAATGCTTAGAGTCGCCCCATACACGCCTAAGGTCACCAGGCCCAATGCCAAGCACTGACTAAAGTAGTACTATGCCTTAGAGCACAGGGCTGTGGTGCGGTGGCACTATGTTTTCTGGAGTGATATTTTAGGTTGTAGACTGGTGTTTGTGAACACACCTTTTTTTGGTCTGGGTTTTGGTTAAACGAAAACGAGCGCGGAGAAATAAGAGCAGAGTAAAAATTGAGAAAACGAGAACAGAGAAGAAAGAGAACTGAGCGAAAACAGCTACAAACCAGAGCTTCTGCTCCTCGCTCCTCACTGCTGTGCGCTCAGGGTCGGGGTGAACAGCGAGCGGCTCGTTATCATTTAAAGGGACAGGCGCTCTAAAGAGGGCTGTTTAGAGAGGGGGAGGACACCGCTGTTGGGTTTGATCCTTGTGGGATTTTGGGCAAAGCAGGACAGACATTTGATTAGGACCCAGAACCGTGTTCACTCCCTGAAAAGGGGGAGATTAGGTCTCCTTTCGGTATCTTTCATTTATTACTTGCTTTGCGAAACAACCCCAAGTTCCAGGAGGCCATATACCTGTCCTGGCACTGGCTAATTAGCTGATGTACTGAAACAGGTGATGTTAAATCAGGGCCACTAATCTGTGCCCTGCACTGACCCTGAAGGCGGCCCCATGAAGTCCAAACATTTACAGCTTAATCATTGAAAGGTGGGGGCAAAAGGCTGCAGCCAAACCTTCAGCTCGACTTCTTTCTATGATGACTAAACCTCTGCCCACATTTCCTCCCCTTCTTCTCAAACTGCCTTCCTTCTTTTTGGCCATGACGCAAGTAAACAGTAGCAATGTGTTCTCGTGGCGGTCCTGCTTAACGTCCAGACGTGGTGTTGGTCACCTGACTCGGTCAGTTAATCTTCAACAATGCAGAGAACTCACTTCCCTTTCCTTCTTCAGCTCAGGGTCTAACTCAAACCACGAGAAAGCCATGCTCTTCTTTGGAGGAACACGCAAAAGGAAAAGGCTCTTTCTGTCCTACTCCACCATATCTGCGATTATCCCACATCTCAGTCGCAGTCACCACTGATAAGAGCTCAACCTACACCAAGCACAGGTGATAACGCAGTCCTCTAGGTGGCAAAAAACGCTCTTCCTGCCAGGTGTTAATGTGTGTGTGTTTAAGCATGAATGAAGGAAAATAGGCCACAGTCTGTTTGTCTGGCTCGCTGCCTGCGTCTGAGGACAGCCTCTCTGTCCCCGATTCTCTCTCTAAACGCCCAGCACTGACTCCGTTCACCTACCTCCTGCTTCCCAAAGCATTTTGGTTCTTTTTATATTCCATAAACCTGGATTTTGAGAATTACAAGCTCTGGAAATCCAACATTGAAACAGCCGAGTATTTCAGGGCTCTAATCTTTTAGCCAGACGAATAGAGGCAGGGGCTTTTCTTACCGTGATGACGGCTTTGCTGAGGCACAGCGAGCCCCTGCACCCGTACTCCCGCTCGTCCTGAGACTTGTAGTAACTCAAAGTGTTGTTCTTCAGGACCACCCATCGGTCCTGCCATCCATGGATGTAATTGGTCCACTGTGAACAAAGAGAGGAAAAAAAGAAACAGAATTAGAAACTTAAACCTTGATAGTGGTACTGAAACAATTCAAATATCGCAATAATTGCCAAATATCACAGTATCAGACAAGAACTGAATCCAATCTAATTTCGCCAGACATCGTGAACTTATGCTCAACTTATGTCCAATCACAGCGCTGGACTTGCGTTTGTGTGACAGCACAAAGACGAGGTTAATCGCAGCAAAACAGACACAACGAGTGCAGAGAAATAAGAGCACTGAGTAAAAACGAAGAAGAAAGACAACAGAGTGAAAATGTCTAAAAAAACAAACAAAGCTTCTGCTCCTCACTGCTGTGCGCTCGGGGTCGAGGTGAACGGCGAACGGCTCATTATCATTTAAAAGGAACAGGTGATGAAAGTGGACGCTCAGAACAGGGCTGTTTAGACAGGGGAAGAAGGCTGCTGTGGGGCTTGGTCCTTGTGGGATTTTGACCAAAGCAAATCACAGACATTTCATTAAGAACCGGTACTCCCTTTAATGCACTTATATAATCACTTACAATGACTAAACAGTGTCTAAACGTTTTGGACGTGTTTTTGGGCACCCAAAATTCCCAAGAATGATTTCCCCTTCACAAACATACTGCAGTGTATTAGCTATTCCCATCACGTGCCGGGGGATTTAAACTGATGTCTCTTCCGGAATATGCATGACTGCAACACGAGATCCAATTACAGCAGCTACATCGGTTTTCCGTCTGCGTTTCGGATTTGAAGGGAGTTTCTGTAATGACGTTTGAGTCAAACCATTTGGGCCGCCTGGCACAATCAGCATTTAGCTGCGCAAGAGCGATGCTCCTGCTTGGAATTTAAAGCAGATGCCGCTTGGAGAATGACCTCTAGTAACCCCGGAGTGGAGCTGAGGAGACGACTCGTCCAAGCACAGCCCGAAGGCGGACCTCCATCAAATCCGTGTTGTCTGTCAGCTCACTCTTGCATTTCTGGCATCAGTAAACAGTTTGTATTCGGCAGTGAGGAAACTGTGAAGCCTGGGGGCATATTAACCATTTGGTTTATGCTTTAATGATTCACTGGAACAGAAAAGTGATTTCTGAAAGTGGACAACACATACGAGGTTTTGTTTCAACAGCGGTGACTGGTTTTTACTGCTCTTACCATTAACTACGTGTGTATTTCATTGAGGACTACATTTAAGACGTACATTAATCAGTGTCACGTATTGCACATGCTTTTTTATTGCTTAAATGAACATATAACATCAACTTTGTTACTCATTGTTAATTTTTAACTGTCGTCTTCTGGGCCATAAAAGTTCTCATATCTCAGGTTGTTTCTGCATTCATTCTTACATTTTTCATCTAAAACTGAAGGAATGCAGAATAACAAAGTGCATTTCTCACTGTAAAAGTGAAAAATGATGATAGAACTTTCTAATATCTCCCATTATCACATAAATTAAAAACACTACCTGTTGTTTACATTGTGCTCTTGTTTCAGAACGACCCCGGGGAAAGAAGAAGCAGGAGGTTTACGGATTATGACTGGGATTTCCTGCCTTTCTTAAGGATTACACCCAGGGTTTTCACCTCTCCTCAGACGGATTATTCTGGAGGTTTTCAGCCTCTTTTCCAACATATCCCTCCTGTGTTTTTTTTTTTTTACCATTTCCTTATTAATTATTTATAAAAGGTCACCCCTGAGGTCATCACTGTTTTTCCAACACATTATTACTGAGGTCTTTCTATGCATAATTAATAAGGTAGTTACTTCTTTCACCCACAGTTTATATTATTAAGATGATTACACTCTATAACTCACTGTGTGTCTCTGTGAAAAGCAGTACAGCAGGTCCAAATGAGGTGCCAGCACTGTCCAGACAACTCTGTGCATGAGAAAGCACCTACACATCCCCAGAACTTGCCTCAAGGTTTGCTCATCTCTCGCGGAGACTTGCACGCGCCGGACTGTCTCACCTTCGCACCACTGACTGACCACAGAGACTGGGCTTTAACCAGAACTGCTCACTGTTCACCTGCCACTCGCTGCACAGGACGTTATAGACCACTGCACACTCCCTGTATCACCATCTTTCTTCATTCACACTACTCTTTGTTAATTCACTGCTCGTTGTTTTGCTCCAGGGTCAACCAAAGTAGGGCAGGTACCCCTTATGTGTCTTAGTTCCTCTTATTTTTCATTATTATAGAATCTTTAAATGCCCTTTCTGTGTAATTTCCTCCTGAGGACCTGTGGGTATGTGGAACAGCTGCACATGATCGTAAAGTCCCTACGCTCAATGCTAAGTGTGGTCTAGAGTGGTATAAACCCCACCAACACCGGAGAGATTGAGCTCTGTCCAATACCTCTGAGACGTGTTGGAGTAGGTCTAAGGCAAGCATAATATCCAACATCTGCACCTGACCTCACTAATGTTCATGTGGCTGGATGCCATCAAAACCTCACAGCAATGTTCTGTCATGTGGTTTAACGCTCTCCCTGAAGATTAGGAGCTGTTACCGCATCAAAAGGAGAACGTCTTGTTAATATCCTTCATTTCAGAAGAAATGGAAGAGCAGGTGTCCAGCAAAACTACATGCACATGTGGTCTCTCCATGCTCAACGCCAATGGTGGGCAAGAGAGGTATCACAAGTTATACAGCCCCTCCATAAATGGACCGCCAATAATTCTGAGAGGAGTTGGAACACGGTTATCTTGATCCAGACCTAGTTTACAACACCAGCATGTGGCCTCACTAGTGTTTATGTGCCTGAATGCTATCAAATCCTCACAGAAATGTCGTTGAACCTGAAGTGTAGAGGCTGTTAATCGCCTTAACTTGAGGAGAAACACTAAATACATTCGTAATTATAAGGTTTACTGACACCTAACCTGGATTTTACAGATTTAACCCCTTGGTTTCTGACCTTGCTGAGGATTCCGCTGAATTCTGCCACACCTCCTGGTCCCGGTTCGGTGTCCAGGTCCTCTTCGGAACCAGAGGAGTTCCAGCTCTGGTTATCCGACATCGGTTTACCGTTGGGCAGCGGACTGGAGTTCATCAGGAGCCGGAGGGTAGGGAGACGGAGCTCAGCGAGAACAAAAACAAAAAACCGCGGTCAAGAACGGACCACTGCTCATCTAAAACCCCTCCACAGAACAGATACAGACACCAGCAACCCGTGAAAAAAACGCTCCGGTACCGAGCTCATGAGAATACGAGATAAACAGGGTAAACAAGCACGGCCAGCGTCACGTTAACCGTCCGTTAGCTTTTAATGTAGGTAGCGAGCGGTTAACGTTATTCTACAAACCCACCCCCTTTTTCCCTCTCTATTTCTCACTTTAACGGTCACACACCTTTACCTAAACCTCACAGAACGACAATTACAAAAGATTTACACGCCGTCCAGCAATACCACGCCGAATAGAGTCGCGTAAACGCCGAAGACACGGATTAAAACCGAGCTGTTGTCAATTCATGAGCACAAGCGAGCGGCGCGTTTGAGCTCTCAATCCAACGCCATCTTCACGGAGGAGATCCGTTCCGAACGAGTCATACATTTGAGTCGGTTCCTTTTAACGAATCGACTCACCAACTAACTATTTACCGAATCACTGAAGACCAAATGATTGTAATGTAGATATCAGCCATAACATTAAAACCATCCAATTGTTTCTACACTCATTGTCCTTTATTTAACCTTCACCGAACACACAGCAGCATTCTGCAGTTTTACCATTTCTGACTGTGGTTCATCTGTTGCTCTGCATACTTTCCCAGCCCCCTTTCATCCTGTCCTTCAATGGTCAAGACCCCCACAGAGCAGGTATGATTTGAGTGGTGGGTCATTCTCAGCACTGCAGTGACACTGACTTGGTGGGGCTGTTGTGCCTGTATGAGTGGATTAGACACAGCAGTGCTGCTGGAGATTTTAAGCACACTGTCACAGTAGCTGCACAGTTTGTGCTGGTCGTCCTCTAGTCCTTCATCACTGGACACAGGACGCTTTCGGCTGCATATTTCTGGTTGCTGGACAATTGCTGGCTCTGAAGGACTTAGAAACTCCAGCAGCACTGCTGTGTCTGATCCACTTATACACTTATAAAAAAATATGGAGTTGACATCATGTTATAGCTTGTGTGTGTATGAGTATTTTTAACGCTGCATAATTTTATAAATAATGGTTCAAATATTTATGCCAGGCCATATTGCGTTCTATTATACCACTGAAGGTCAGTCTTTGTGTGTGTGTGTGTGTGTGTGTGTGTGTGTGTGTGTGTGTTTGACCACTAATGGATACACGACCAGCTTTTATATTCTGTTGCACACACATAGGCCATTAAAAAAGGTCCTTCACCTTTGGGCCTTTCCCACTAATGACTCTACTCACTCTACTTATAGCATTAGCCCAGTTAGCCCTGGCCAAACCATTCTCAACCCTCAGTGGTATAACCCATAAAAAATTAAATGCTTTTTTATTTCTCCTCTACAGGTACTACATTAGACCAGCCTACCCCTCCTCTTTTAGTTAACCGAGGGCCCTGCGGATTCTATAAAAAGGGAAGCTGGAGGGACCAAGCTTCTTTTGGAAACTCTACCTGAGAGACAGAAAGCAACAGGTACGTATATTAAATACAGACACATTTCAAATGTTAACAGAACTATTGTCAAATGTCTGATACAGGTTTAGGCCTTAACCTAATCCCAATGGACTTTAAGGAGCGATATTACAGAGCTCACTTAAGGTGTTAGGGCATATCTAAGACTAAAATTCACTTAAGGCGTTTAATGCAAGTGTCTGTAGACACTAATGAATTAAATGCAGATCTGTAATGAGCATCGCTGAGGGAGATGTTGACAGAGAAACTCTGTGAGGAGAAACCGGTGAGAGGAGCTAAGACTCGGAAGGGAATTATCTGCGTGGCTACAGGGGCCAAGGGACGTCCTGCCTGGGGATTAAGTCAACTTAATTGACTTGGGTTCACTTCTCAATCCAGACCTCTTAAAATGTATTTAAAATCATAGCAAAGGTGAAATAAGGCAATTTCTACTCTACAGTATTCGGGTGACATCAATGCAGACATTGAATGAATGAATGAATGAATGAATGAATGAATGAATGAAAGATGTAGTTAATATACGCACAATAAATCAGTTCATCAACGTCCTCAGGGATCATCTTATAATTCATTCATTCATTCATCTTCTGTAACTACTTCATCCTGTTCCGGGTTATATGTAATATATTATTTAAAATGTAAATATAATAATAATTATAATAATTCTTATTATTATGAAGCAGGGTTAAATCTTCCAGAAACGCTTTGTTGTTTTTCTGTGTTATTCCTGACTCCATCACCGAACATTAGAGTCACTTTCCGGAGGTAAATCTTTTTTGTTTATGGAAGAGATTTAAGCGAAATATGCTATTGAACCAATGACCCGTCGAGTCGTTTTATTCAAAAGAATCGGTTCAGTGAACTGACTCCAACGCCCCTTTCCTGACGTCTGTCGGCCTGTGTGAGTGGAGGGGCGCTGGCTGCGGGATGACGTCACAAGCCTCGCCCCAAAACAATGACTGACACACCACCCGGCAACGGCAACAGCGCCCGTTAGTCTTTCCAACAGCGTTTATCACATTTTTAATATTTTAATTATAATAAATAATAATTTCCAGTTTTTACTATAATACTCATACCTCTAAATATAAAGGGCCCATGTCCTACATTTTCATGTATTTTATCTCTTTTTTTCTTTAACTTTACTTTTAGCTATGTAAAGTTAGCTATGTAAAAAATACATAGCTATTTTCCAACCTCTCCTTTCTTCAGAATCAGATATATTTGACCAAGTATGTTACACACACAAGGACTTTGGTTCCGGCTGATGGTGTCTCTCTAGTACAGATATACAGTTACATATAATTTCAAGACTATACAGTATACAAAGATACATATTCTTGTGGCATGTTCTCCCTGTGTCTGCATGGGTTTTCACCGGTTGCTCTGTTTTCCTCCCAAACCTCCAGACACACATGTTGGTGGTCGGATTGCCAGTGAGACACTGTCCTCAGGTGTGTGAGTGACCGGTTGTGCATGTGTGTGAGTGACTGGGTGAGTGTGTGGTGCCCTGTCCAGGGTGTGTTCCTGCCAGGCTCTGGACGCACTGTGACCCTGATCAGGATGAAGCAGTTACAGAAGTTGAAAGAATGAATGGTGAGGTAGGTATATGTAAATGTGTTGGTTTTTGTGATATCACAAAAACAACGAATTTCAAACAGGCTGTTTATGCTTTTTATTTGAAACTATTTAAGATGTGGTACGTGATTTTTCTCAGAAACACTTTTGTTTATTTCTATTTTTTCAAATAAACATAAAATTCCGATAGCATTCACTAAATCAAATGTTTTGACAAAATAAACAAGATTCCATTGACGTATATAAAAAGATAAGGCCTTCTCCCGTTTTTGACTTACCATCATGGAGATACATGGTTTTATTTATGGACTCAGACGATTTGCACTGAATGAGTCGTTATCTGGTGGTGGGGAAATGCCTGTGTGTCTTCTTTTGATAATGTCCTAAGGTCAGTTGGCAATTGGATCAAACTCCAAGAACGAGCTGAAGGGATGATTCATTCAGACATAAACAGGAGAAGACTCAGGACATGCGGAGACTGGAAGCAGAGTAACATGATCTACTTCCATTTTCTGTTGGTCCTGTGATCAGAAGTGTGCAGGAAGGCAGTGTTTAAGATGTAGAAAGTTGGCTTGTACTTTTAAAAACATCAAGGTGGAGACTGAAGCAGTCATTCGTCTATTCAGCTTAAAGCTGTACTCTGGACTCTGACTCGTCTGTCACCATGAAAAACGAGCTGATTCAGTAAAACGGTGAATGGTGGTTATGTTCCTGGTGCCCTTATGGTCATAGAGTACTATGGAAAAGTAAGACAACATCAGACAGTTAATACTGCACACCCTACAGATTCACACAGGATTTATATAACTTCACAAATACCCACCTTTAGGAAGTAGTCAGTTAGTCCTGTCCCAGGTGAAAAGCGTCATTTAGCTCCTGCACCGCGCTTAAACAGAACCAGACTGATAACTTTAGAAGAGCCCTGACTTGTAACACTTTGAAATCAAGACTTAAAACATTCCTATTGGAGCAGGATTATGGCTCAGTTTAAAATACTCCTCACTATTCATTCTCCAACAGCACATTAGTGATTTTAATCATATGACTGTTTTGAACGGTGCGCAGCAGGTAGGTGTCGCTGTCACACAGCTCCAGGGACCTCCAGGTTTCCTCCAGGTGACTGTATGTGAGGAGTGTGGTGTGTTCTCCCTGTGTCCGCGTGGGTTTCCTCCGGGTGACTGTCTGTGAGGAGTGTGGTGTGTTCTCCCTGTGTCCGCGTGGGTTTCCTCCGGGTGTCTGTCTGTGAGGAGTGTGGTGTGTTCTCCCTGTGTCTGCGTGGGTTTCCTCCGGGTGACTGTCTGTGAGGAGTGTGGGTTTCCTCCGGGTGACTGTCTGTGAGGAGTGTGGTGTGTTCTCTCTGTGTCTGCGTGGGTTTCCTCTGGGTGACTGTCTGTGAGGAGTGTGGTGTGTTCCCCCTGTGTCTGTGTGGGTTTCCTCCGGGTGACTGTCTGTGAGGAGTGTGGTGTGTTCTCCCCGTGTCTGCGTGGGTTTCCTCCGGGTGACTGTCTGTGAGGAGTGTGGTGTGTTCTGCCTGTGTCCGCGTGGGTTTCCTCCGGGTGACTGTCTGTGAGGAGTGTGGTGTGTTCTCCCCGTGTCCGTGTGGGTTTCCTCCGGGTGACTGTCTGTGAGGAGTGTGGTGTGTTCTCCCCGTGTCCGTGTGGGTTTCTTCCGGGTGCTCCGGTTTTCTTCCCACGGTCCAAAAACACACGTTGGTAGGTGGATTGGTGACTCCAAAGTGTCCGTGAATATGTGTGTGTGTGTGTGTGTTGCCCTGTGAAGGACTGGCGCCCCCTCCAGGGTGTATTCCCGCCTTGCGCCCAATGATTCCAGGTAGGCTCTGGACCCACCGCGACCCTGAACTGGATAAGGGTCACAGATAATGATTAATCCTAAGTGGATGGTGTATTTATAGCCTGACACTGGTAATTGCAAAATTATTTGAATCCAATATAAATCTGCAGTGTGTTTCTATAATCTGATGGTAATAGTTATGCATTTATTATAATCCAGTATGAATTATTCAATGTGTATTCAAATTTTACAATCTAACACTAATAATTGTGAAGTTATTATAATCAGGTATTAATTTGCTGTGAGGCAAGTTTATTTATAGAGCACCTTTCCTACACAGGGGCGATTCAACGTGTTTTACAGAGTCAAATGAAACAGTAAAAAGCAGTTAAATTAAGAGCAAGTATAAAGAAAAAACAGAAGGCATTTTAAACAATTAAATTAATCAAATAAAAGAAAATACAATGGTTCACAACATTCATTCATTCATTGTCTGTAGCCCTTGTCCAGTTTAGTGTCATGGTGGGTCCGAAGCCTACCCAGAATCACTGGGCACAAGACAGGAACACACCCTGGAGGGGGCGCTGTAAAAACGACACACTTCTTAATTCGTACAGGATTTTTCATATTAAGTGTTTCATAGGAATATTTCATACTGAACAATTACTGTAAAAGCTGCTTTTCTGTCTTCTGCTGATAAGACTGAGGCCACAATAAACCGGATGTTGATTGGTTTACGTTTCCCTCTGCTCCACTGAAGTAAACTGTGGTCATCAACAGCCAGCTCTAATGGAGAGAGAGATATCTGTCTCTTAACACCACTCACCACACGACTGTTTTCACCATTAGCCTCAAATACACCATTGAAAAACAAGGGAAATCTCATTAGCGCACTATTCCTGAAAACACTTTCCACTCCTGCCATCACTGCACACACCAGGGAGCAGCGGCGGAGGGTGGAGGAGAGATGGAAAAATATCCAGGGAATGGATGGATGAACACAAAAACAGGATGGGTTAATAAAACAGGGTTTGGATGAAGGGATGGGTGGGTGGAGAGCAGATCAGTCAAAGGATGAAGTAATCAGCTGGATGGATATGGACAGACATCTGCATGATACCCTTGTGATATTCACAAACATTTACTTCCTGAAAGACCTCCACACTCTTCACAGAAGTGACCAGAACAGAGCAAGGACCCCTCTAGCATCTGTCAGCTGATGTGAAGATCTGTGCAGTTTGCATTCTCCAGTGTGTTGAAGAAGACATATTCCACCCCTTTTCTGCAAGTGAACACAGTTCTGGTTTTTAATGAAGCGTCTGTGACCTGCCCCACAGCAGTGTTCTCCCCCTGTGTAAACAGCCCCTGTTCAGAACGCCCGCTTTCAGCACCTGTTCCTTTAAATGATAATGAGCCGCTCGCTGTTCACCCTGACCCCGAGCGCACAGCAGTGAGGAGCGAGGAGCTCTGGTTTTAGCTGTTTTCACTCAGTTCTCTTTCTTCTCCGTTCTCGTTTTCTTCATTTTTACTCAGCGCTTGTATGTCTCAGTGCTCATTGTACAATACTCACATAAACCAGAGTCCAATGCTGTGATTGGACAGACTCAGACAAAGGGGGCGGGGCCATACTAAAGTCTCTGCACTTGACGTCAGAAGCGGAGCAGAATCAGAACGACTCGTTTTATCTCATGTTTTCACAGTGTGTGTGTTGGTGGGATCCAGATCACCATGTTAATGTTTACATGCACTGAACATATTCATAACATGTGGTAGCTTCTTTTAAGCATCATTTTCTGTTATTCCTTGAATCCGCCATTGGAATAAGACACTTTCTGTAGATAAAATACATTAGAAATTAGAAGTTGAATAATCATTTTCTGCAGTGTGAGCTCAAGGCAGAATCACAGATGGTTAAAATGAATTAGGACATTATCAAAAGAAGACACACAGGCATTTCCCCACCACCAGATAACGACTCATTCAGTGCAAATCGTCTGAGTCCATAAATAAAACCATGTATCTCCATGATGGTAAGTCAAAAACGGGAGAAGGCCTTATCTTTTTATATACGTCAATGGAATCTTGTTTATTTTGTCAAAAAAAAAAATGAATGACAACAAATAATCAGGGGGAAAATTGTGCAAAATTCTGAGGATAAACAATTTAAAAATGTATATTTTACAAAGTCAGCATGTTCATTTCGCTGGAATTAGGGCAAAGTCCTTGGAAATATACGACAATAAACAGTTATAAACAGTGTGAGTCAGTAACAGTCAGAAAGAGCTGAGCTGAGCTACAGAGCTCATGGAGGATCATTTAGTGAGTCACACACTGGGATTAGTCATGAGGATAGCAACCGTCCTGACAACACACACACACACACACACACACCCGCACCAGCATGTGTCAGCCTCAGACTCAGCAGGAGTGTTACTGAGTGTTACTCGAGTTTGAATCCTCCGTGATATTGCTTTTATTCACTCATACTTTCATATTCGATCAGTTCTGCAGGTCAGAGACTCCACTCCTCAGCTCTACCTCTCAATCCTCCTGTGCTCTTTCCTTTCTTTTTTTAAGCTCAAATCTTCATGACTCATCAGCTGGAGAAACTCCTGTTTTCCTTGGGTTCCTCGCCCCTCCCCGAGCCTCTATCACTTCTGACCATGTGTGAAAGCTTCTGACTCAATTCAAAGGCAGTGTGTTAGAGCCAGTCATATGACTGACCATTCCTGACCACTAACACACACACACACAGGGGTGGAAATGAACCCAAGAATGTGTAGATATTTTGTCTGATATTTCGGATTATTTATACATGAAGGTAGTTATTTCTCTCTTTTCTATTTCACACTTCATCATCTTCCTTTATTCACACTGACCTTTTTCTCCAATTCGGAGTCATGGTGGGTCCAGAGCCGACCCGGTATCCATCATATGCAGCTGCTCCAGGGAACTCCCATTTCATTTTTAATGCTTTTCTCCATTAGGGGAGTGTGTGGGGGGGCTGGTTTGTACAGACCTCAGCGATGATATTCAGAACCATAATAAATATCCTCCTCTTTAATGTAGAGAAGCTGCTGAGAGGTCGGCTGTGGTCCAGGTCTGACCCTGAGGCTGTGTCATGGGGTTGGCCTTCAGACAGAGCTCCACACAGTCATAAGATCCGTGCAGGAGACCACAAGACTTCCATTAAACCTGGTACAGTGCCCCCTCTGCCCCAGATTAATGATTAGAAACAACAACACCTCTCCTTCATCTCATACTGCTCTTTTATAGACACTGTGGTCCAATACACACACACACACACACACACACACACTTAGCAACACAATAAGATGAGAACCAGGAGGACGGAGGTATCAGAGGAAGAAAGGCTGGATTACATAACAAACATGCTATAAACACACTGCTGAGTGCTCTAAGCCTAAAAATCTTTATATACACACACCACACACACACACACACCACACACACACACACACACACACACACACACACACGTTTGTTTCAGTATAGAAATTTCACATAAACAACACATTCACACACAAACACACACACACACACATCACAAGAACATTCTGTATATTAGCAAGTATTAAACTGTGTTTTTTTCATTCATTCATTCATTCATTCATTCATTCATCATCTGTAACTATTTCATCCTGATCAGATTCATGGGGAGGGGGGGTTGTCCATAGCCTACCTGGACTCACTGGGCACCAGTTCATCCCAGAACCTAATAATAAATTTGCCATTCATTCATTCATAATCTGTAGCCCTTATCCAGTTCAGGGTCACGGTGGGTCCGGAGCCTACCTGGAATCACTGGGTGCAAGGCAGGAATACACCCTGGAGGGGTGCCAGTCCTTCACAGGGCAACACACACACTCACACATTCACTCACACCTACGGACACTTTTGAGTCACCAATCCACCTAGCAACGTGTTTGTGGAACGCAGACACATGGAGAACACACCACACTCCTCACAGACAGTCACCCGGAGGAAACCCACGCAGACACAGGGAGAACACACCACACTCCTCACAGACAGTCACCCGGAGGAAACCCACGCAGACACAGGGAGAACACACCACACTCCTCACAGACAGTCACCCGGAGGAAACCCACGCAAACACAGGGAGAACACACCACACTCCTCACAGACAGTCACCCGGAGGAAACCCACGCAGACACAGGGAGAACACACCACACTCCTCACAGACAGTCACCCGGAGGAAAACCACGCAGACACAGAGAGAACACACCAACTCCTCACAGACAGTCACCCGGAGGAAACCCACGCAGACACAGAGAGAACACATCACTCTCCTCACAGACAGTCACCCGGAGGAAACCCACGCAGACACAGGGAGAACACACCACACTCCTCACAGACAGTCACCCGGAGCGGGACTCGAACCCACAACCTCCTTAGGGACTGCCAACAAAAAAGCAATTGAGTGGTCTTGTTTCACAGTGTGAGGGTTGGAGGGCTCTAGATGAACACATTAATGCGCACATGCACTGAACAAGTGAATAGTTTTAATAACATCTCCTTTAAGTCATTGTTTTTGTACCGTGCAGGATGCATGTTGTGAGCTGGATGTTGTGAGCTGTGGAGGCCTGTCCGGGTGGGAGTGGAGGATTAGCTCTGAGAGCCGAGTGTCAGTGGCTCAGGTGGAGCAGATTAGCCCTGAAATTGGAGGTAATCTGTGGGCTTGGGACAGTGATTCTGAGCGGGGTTGCTGAGATCTGGAACACAGCCAGAAAGGAGTACAGCGCCACCTACAGCTCACACAGTAATACACAGCGATTATACATGATCACGTTATACACGACAGGAACAATACAATTCCAAAAACATATAGTAATACAATCATACAGTGGAATATTACAGCCATGGCCTAATTGTTACAGAAGAGGGCTTAGGACTGAAAGGTCATTGGTTCAATTCCCACGACAGTGGGAGGGGCAGTGAGAGTGAAGGAACAGCACTGTCCTCCTCCCTCAGTCCACGGCTGAGGTGAACCCACTGAACCCACAACTGCTCCCCGGGTGCCGGGGATGGCTGCCTCCCTCTCTGAGTGTGTGTTCACAGTCCCTAGTGCACAAGTGTGTGTGTGTGTGTGTAACCCATCTCACCCACAGATGGGTTAAATGTTGAAGACACATTTTGTTGTACATTGTACTATGACAAATAATTGCATATCGCATCATATAATATAAAGTAATAGCAATAAAGTGACCATGCTGTAGTATATAATATAATCAACAAAAAATACGAGCTGTTCTGATTCTGCTCCACTTCTGACATCAAAGGGCAGAGATTTTAGAATTGCCCCACCCCCTCATCTGAGTCTGTCCAATCACAGCGCTGGACCAAGTGAATGCGCAAAGACGAGATTAAACGGAGCACTGGTTAAACATGTAGAAAAGAAGAAACAAAGCAAAACTGACTAAAACCACCGTTCCTGCTCCTCTCTCCTCACTGCAGGGTGCCTTGCACTTGAAAGTAAACAGAGGCTTGTTTTCAGCAGAAAACAATGTTCATTCATTCATTCATTTATTCATCCATTTTTTGTCTGTAAGTACTTATCCAGTTCAGGGTCGCTGTGGGTCCAGAGCCTACCTGGAATCACTGGGCCCAAGGCGGGAACACACCCTGGAGGGGGCGCCAGTCCTTCACAGAGAAACACACACACACACACACACACACACATATTCACTCACACACTCACAACTATGGGCTGCAACGTCTGTACTCTCCAGGACAGGAGCTACCCACCCAGAGCCACAGTGCAATGGGTGTGATTTTGTGTGTGTGTGTGTGTGTGATTTTGTGTGTGTGTGTGTGCGCCCTAAAGAGGGTTGAGAGGGATGTGACCACTCCTTTTAGTGCAATACTCTCAATCATCTGTGATTACTTCACTCTTCACTAATCATGGAATGTGTGTGTGTGTTTTAAAGTATGTACACACACTCTGGAATATTCCCACACTGTTCTCCAGCTGAGTGATTCATCTCTCCTAAGGCACGAGGAATTCCAACCCCACCCTAAACATTCCCTTATGGGGGAGAACACTGTGGTGTGTGTGTGTGTGTGTGTGTGTTTTATGTGTGTATTCGTGTGCCCCCTACTGGACACTATGGGATCTGTAGTTCTTATAGTAAAACCTATAAATCTGTGTATATGTTTGTACTCCTCCAAATGTAGACGTTTGATGGTGGGTTCCCAGAAAAGTCCTCAGTTTAGATTTACCTTTAAAAGAACTTCACATCAAAAGTAAACATACCACGATTGATCACAGCTCTAATGTTCTTTATTATTTGTGCAGCAGGGCTCTTTATTAATCGACTCATTTTGGGTAAAAATACCTCAGAGTCACTCTGTGTTCAGTGATATTTCAGTACAATGTCATTAATTAATCTGTCACTGATGTCTATTAAAATAATCACAAAGAATAAAACACTGAGACAAACGGTGTCCATGAGGAAGAACCCAGCTGCTGTGAAATAATGCTTTGTTTGGGTTTAAGATTAACTTACTTTCAGTAGCCAGTTACATTCACTTCATTACTGTCCTCCACTGCATATTAATGAGCTTTGCGCACCACAGACTCGGACCACTTTTGGTTTGTACTAACCACGGTACACAGGGAACACCCCTCCAGACCTGCTGTTTGGAGATGCTTGGAAATTTGTAGACCATTTAAGTTAGTTGAGCGGTATAGACGAGCCACAGGACCCCTTGCTCAATGCCAAGTGTGAGCCAGAGGAGCGTAAAGCCCCACAGCATTGGGAAATGGAGCAGACTATGTGTAGAGACAGTTCCTGCAACAAAAAACTCTGGATAAGGAGGTGCCTAGACACTTTGGCCTTGTCGAGTATATTTCCAATGTGTGTGTGTGTGTGTGTGTGTTTGGCACAGTTAGGTGTAACAGATGTGGCATTAATCCTGGACACTGACTTCATTAAACTCTAAGTAAGTTGGCAGGACCAACATGGAGACATTAAAATCCCCTTAAACCAGTGCAGATCACAGACAGACCCCTGAATAAATGACTAAATGAAAGCCCCCTGGTTGGAGGGGGGAGTGAGTGTTTAAATGCCCCCAAGCAACATCTGTTGGGTTATAACAGTGAACTAGACCAAAATCAACAACAAACTAAACACCCAGATTTCAGCAGACACCAGAACAGCGGTGAGGTCCGGTGCTGGTGTTGGGTGAGGAGCTCTGGATTACAAACACCACACAACTCTTCAAACGTACGTAGGAGGACAGAGAACGCAGTTCCACCTTCCACAGCCCTTAATCTCCTCTGCATACTTGGCTTTGGGCATGGCACAGAGCATCCCACACACACACACACACACTCAGAGTGAAGTATATTAATTCATATACTTAAGATAGTAATAAACCTGTATCAGTTGTAAGGTAATGTCACAATTAATAATAAATTTTTGATGAAAAACAAGAACTAATATTAACTAACATTTTATAAAATCCTAAAAATAATGTCACATTGTTTCTATTTTCAATTAATTTTTTTGCCTGTAGTGTCTCATTACTTAATACTACCTTAAAGGGGACATCTTTGATTGTGAGGAATTGCAGTTGCCTCTGGTTTGTTTACATTCAGAAGCTCTGTGTCTTTTAAGGTGAGGGAATATTACGACTGTTGTTTGTAAGCGGCCGAAGTGTAAATTGTCTGTAAGTGTTTGTTCACTGTTTGAATGACCACAGAAACTCATTTGTTACTTGAGATGTTTAGTTTTGTAGTAATTTTGGTCTGTTTACTTTTATAGACATTTCCACTTCATCCGAAACAGCGAACCATATTAACCTCCTATGGAGAGGATTATATACTCATCTTGGTTCATGCTTTTTGACATTTTGAGTGTCTCTGTTTTCTAAAAAGCTCTAGAGGCCTTTTCATAGCCATGATCAGAAAGAGAGAGACAGAGAGAGTCTTTTGAGTCTCCAATCCACCTACCAATGTGTATTGTGGTACCCACACAGACACAGAAAGAACACACCACACTCCTCACAGACAGTCACCCGGAGGAAACCCACGCAGACACAGAGAGAACACACCACACTCCTCACAGACAGTCACCCGGAGGAAACCCACGCAGACACAGAGAGAACACACCACACTCCTCACAGACAGTCACCCGGAGGAAACCCACGCAGACACAGGGAGAACACACCACACTCCTCACAGACAGTCACCCGGAGGAAACCCACGCAGACACAGAGAGAACACACCACACTCCTCACAGACAGTCACCCGGAGCGGGACTCGAACCCACAACCTCCAGGACCCAGAGACACTACCTGCTGCTCCACTGTGCTGCCCCAATATGAATGCAATTTGTAATAATTCCTTTAGTATTAAATCACTTCATCTATTTAGTGTATAACA
>NC_089814.1:8622625-8650125 GCF_029633855.1 Hoplias malabaricus
ACTGTCTGTGAGGAGTGTGGTGTGTTCTCCCTGTGTCTGCGTGGGTTTCCTCCGGGTGACTGTCTGTGAGAAGTGTGGTGTGTTCTCCCTGTGTCTGCATGGGTTTCCTCCGGGTGCTCCGGTTTCCTCCAACGCTCCAAAAGCACACGTTGGTAGGTGGATTGGCGACTCAGAAGTGTCCTTAGGTGCGAGTGTGTGTCACCCTGCGTAGGACTGGCGCCCCCTCCAGGGTGTGTTCCCACCTGTGGTAATGTGGAGAGAAGTGGTCAAGAAGTTACCTGAGAGGTGTTGTAGAGACGTAATAAGGCTCAAAAGGCAAGTGAATCTCCCTTTTAAGCAAAGTGCTCTCCAACAAGTCTCTCGCTACAGTGCGCTCCACTGCCTTTAAATACCCTCTACCCCTCCCTGGACTAAACCAACAGGTAATTAGCTAAAAGGCAGGTGGACAAGTAAACTATAGAAATGGCTATTTACATTTTATACATTCATAACAGGTCATTCTGTTGTGTGCATAAGTGGACGTCCAGGTAAGTATATTTGTATACAATGTTAGAATCTTTATTACGTTGTTTCTTTCTTTTCTCCCTCACAGGTACCCCAGGCCCCCCTGCCCCAGGACAACCCTTGGTCTTTCCCTAGTTTTATGAAGATGGTGATGTGCTCAAATCGCTGACACCAATCACACGTCTGTGATTGTGACATGATGTGCAGATGGAGGCAGTCTTTCACGTTGGACCAGTACTAGAACCAGTACATAATTGCACGGATGTACAGAGAGCCAATCAGAACGCAACTAGCAGAGTCCTGACTGTGAGGCTACCCCAGCATTAACCTCAAAAACGAACTCTTAACTCACTGCTTAATATGCCCCACCCCCACCCCCCAAGAGGGGGGATTGTAACCAGATTGACTGTGTTATTCACTACACATTTCAGCGGTTTTAATCTTGTGGCTGATTAGTGTAGTGCAGTGGTTTTGTCTGCATTTTAGTGAAGATGTACTGCCACCTTGTGGCCAGTGCTGGGGTTACTGAACATTCCCTGGATTAAAGAATCGGTTCAGAAACAGTCCTTACTTTAATTAATTTAAAAATCTAAAAACGACTAATTAATACATAATAATAATAATAATAATATTCATGTAATATTAAAACTATCTGATGTTCTGGTTGTTACATCTGAAAGGCTGAAGGTGCATTGATATTTATTATATATTTTTATTTGTAATATTTTGTTTTGTATATAAATTTCTTCTTAGAAAAATAAAACATTAGAAAAATAAAACAGTGTCTCCTCTCCGGTGGCAGCAGGGTGGCGCTGCAGGTGTCACTGCCACACAGCTCCAGAGTCTCAGGGTCCTGGGTGGGATCCCCTCTGCAGATCACTGTCTGTGAGGAGCATGGTGTGTTCTCCCTGTGTCTCAGTGGGTGTCTTCCAGGTGATTCGGTGTCCCTCTGTGGTCTAAACATTTGACTGGTTGAGTGAGTGAAACTGACCTTAAACTGGGATACGTTCTACACAAAACTACAGAGTGGACTGCAGCACCAGCAAATCTCTCTCTCTCTCTCTCTCTCTCTCTCTCTCTCTCTCTCTCTCTCTCTCTCTCTCTCTCTCTCTCTCTCTCTCTCTCTCTCTCTCTTTCTCTTACCTCCTTCTTCATTTTTTAGTACACTTGGTCCACCAAAAATCTTTCTTTCTTTCTTTCTTTCTTACTCTTGCATCACCTACATCTGTCTGTCTGCTCTAGTGCCTCTTTAATGCATCGTCTCACTCTGTACAGCTTCACTCCTCCATCCCTCTCTCTCTCTCTCTCTCTCTCTCTCTCTCTCTCTCTCTCTCTCTCTCTCTCTCTCTTTCCCCATCATTAGCCTAATTGTCTCTCTGGGGCTGTTAGAAGCAAAACACTCACTCATATTTTATGTCCCTGTAGGGAGCTGAATGACGAGAGAGAGAGAAAGAGAGAAAAAGACAGTGACAGAGAAAGAGAAGGAAAGAGAGAGAGACTCTATGATATTTCTGGCAGGTCCACTTGTCTTTTTTCTCTTTTTTCTTTCTCTCGTTATTTATCAGTTTATCTTCAGAGACGAGTGAGTGATGGAAAGTAATACACACACACACACACACACACACACACACACACACACACAGCACAGTGATCAGCCATAACATTAAAGCGACCTCCTCTTTTCTACACTCGGTGTCCATTTTTATTGGATCATTCTCAGCGCTGCAGTGACACTGACGTGGTGGTGGTGTGTTAGTGTGTGTTGTGCTGGTGTAGAGTGGATCAGACACAGCAGTGCTGCTGGAGTTTTCAAACTCCCTCAGTGTCTGGACTGAGAACAGTCCACTGACCAAAAACATCCAGCCGACAGCGTCCTGTGTCACCGATGAAGGACTAGAGGACGAGCGACACACACTGTGCAGCGACAGATGAGCTACTGTCTCTGACTCTACATCTACAAGGTGGACCAACGAGGGAGGAGTGTCTCACAGAGTGGACAGAGAGTGGACACAGGGTTTAAAAACTCCAGCAGCACTGCTGTGTCTGATCCACTCTACACCACCACCACGTCAGTGTCACTGCAGCACTGAGAACGATCCACCACCACATCACAGCTGCTCTGTGGGGGTCCTGAGCGCTGAGGAACAGGGGGAAGGGGGACTACCAGAGCGCAGAGAAAGTCCTGGGTGTGTTCCTGTTTTGCGCCCAGTGATTTCGGATAGGCTTCAGACCTGTCACGACCCTCATGAGTATAAAGCAGGTACAGAAGCTGACTGAATGTTATGTTTGTGAATATAATATCTAATGATACAGCGCACGTCAGACTTGTCTATGTTCTTCCCTCTGAATCACTGAGTCATGTAAAATATGCCCGAGAGATCAAAGCTGAAAGCAGATGGTTTCGTGAGCTGCGTCTGTCGGTGCCGCGAAACTGCAGCCCTGTTTTTAATCTTTGTTTTCATCCACATTTATCAGAGCTGCTGTCCGTCTCCCTGCGTTACCTTAGCCCACAGAGCGGTGCACTGACACTACTCTTCTGAGAAGGCCTTACAGTAGATGCTGAGACATTGCTGTGAGGATTTGATGGTATACGGCAATAAGAAGATTAGTGAGGTCGGATGCTGATGCTGGATGATTAGTTTTGGATCACAATCACCACTCCAAAGCATTTGAGCGGATCCTATGGTGGTGGTGGTGTGTTAGTGTGTGTTGTTGGTGTAGAGTGGATCAGACACAGCAGTAGCTACTGGAGTTTTTAAACCCCTCAGTGTCTGGACTGAGAACAGGTGTTCCTAATCCAGTGATCCAGTGCGATCAGTGTTCTGTAAGCAGTACACTCAGAGTGTGCTCAGGATGTACAAACCGGATTCCAAAAAAGTTGGGACACTAAACAAATTGTGAATAAAAACTGAATGCAATGATGTGGAGGAGCCAACATCTAATATTTTATTCAGAATACAAAACAAATCACAGATCAAAAGTTTAAACTGAGAGAATGTATCATTTTAGGGGAAAAATATGTTGTTTCAAAATTTCATGGCGTCAACAAATCCCAAAAAAGTTAGGACAAGGCCATTTTTCACCACTGTGTGGCATCCCCCCTTCTTCTTACAACACTCAACAGACGTCTGGGGACAGAGGAGACCAGTTTCTCAAGTTTAGAAATAGCAATGCTCTCCCATTCATGTCTAATACAGGTCTCTAACTGTTCAATCGTCTTGGGCCTTCTTTGTCGCACCTTCCTCTTTATGATGCACCAAATGTTCTCTATAGGTGAAAGATCTGGACTGCAGGCTGCCATTTCAGTCCCCGGATCCTTCTCCTACGTAGCCATGATGTTGTGATTGCTGCAGAATGTGGTCTGGCATTATCTTGTTGAAAAATGCAGGGTCTTCCCTGAAAGAGATGACGTCTAGATGGGAGCAGATGTTGTTCTAGAACCTGAACATAGTTCTCTGCATTAATGCTGTCTTTCCAGACATGCAAGCTGCCCATGCCATAAGCACTCATGCAACCCCATACCATCAGTGATGCAGGCTTCTGAACGGAGCGTTGATAACAACTTATTTTATTTTATATTATTCTTGTCCTCTCTGGTCCGGATGACATGGCGTCCCAGTGTTCCATAAAGAACTTCAAATCTTGACTCATCTGACCACAGAACAGTCTTCCATTTTGCCACACTCCATTTTAAAAGACCCCTGGCCCAGTGTAAACGTCTGAGCTTGTGGAGCTTGCTTAGAAATGGCTTCCTCTTTGCACTGTAGGGTTTCAGCTGGCGACGGCGGATGGCACGGTGGATTGTGTTCACTGACAATGCTTTCTGGAAGTATTCCTGAGCCCATTCTGTTATTTCCTTGACAGTGGCGTTCCTGTTTGAGGTGCAGTGACGTTTAAGGGCCCGGAGATCACGAGCATCCAGTAGAGTTTTACGGCCTTGACCCTTACGCACAGCAATTGTTCCAGATTCTCTGAATCTTTTGATGATGTTATGCACGGTTGAGGATGATAACTTAAAAGTCTTTGCTATTTTACGCTGGGTAACACCATTCTGGTATCGCTGCACTATCTTTCTGCGCAACAATGGTGGAATTGGTGATCCTCTTTCCATCTTGGCTTCAGAGAGACACTGACACTCTGAGAAGCTCTTTTTATACCCAATCATGTTGTCAATTGACCTAATTAGTGTTAATTGGTCTTCCAGCTGTTCGTTATCTGCTCAATTTCCTTTTTCCAGCCACTTATTGCTACTTGTCCCAACTTTTTTGGGATTTGTTGACACTGTGAAATTTTGAATCAACATATTTTTCCTTTAAAATGTTACATTTACTCAGATTAAACTTTTGATCTGTCGTCTATGTTCTATTATGAATAAAATATTGACATTTGCCGTCTCCACATCATTGCATTCAGTTTTTATTCACAGTTTGTTTAGTGTCCCAACTTTTTTGGAATCCGGTTTGTACACTGTAGTAATGATGATATTTTTTAATACTTTTAAGAGCACCCCCGCTCTTCTTGTCCTCAAAGCTACGGGCAAAACTGCACTGCGACAAAGAAGAGCAACACTAAAGCACAGTGTAAATGATGCAAGAAATGACTTATTCCACTAATAACGAACATATGCCGCGCAGGTAATAGAGCAGTACGTTATGACAGAGTCGCACTGGCTGATGTAGAAAGGGACCATATGGCAGCTCTGCATGGTATAAACTCTACTGAACTCACAGCACAAAACCTGACCCTCAACTCTCCCTCCAACATTAACCTTCTGTGTGCTCTGCTGGGTGTGAGCCAAACAGAATCACGTACAGTTACCTGGGAGAAGTGAATGTCTCACACACACACACACACACACACACACACACACACACACACACACAGTACTGTGAAAAAGCCAGACACCACCCTTCATTTATTTCTCTTTGCACTGGGACAAGGTCCGGTGTTTGTATGAAGCCATAGCTCTGTAAATGGGAAACAAACAAAGCATCAGAAAAGGTTCAGCTGTTTCTCTCCCTCCATTTCTGGCTCAGCCTCGGCCAAGAAGCAGCATCTGGAGGCTTTTGGATGGTGGAAAGACATTTAAATGTTGGGGTTGAGGATGCTGTTCTTTTCCTACTCCATAGGTGGGTAACACTGACTTATATTTGCTGTTACAGATTACTTAAGGTGGAACTGGCTCCAGTTTTGGAAGAGTGCTAATGGCATGAACATAAAAAATGCTACAAAACTAAACAACTCAAGTTACAAATGAGTTTCTGTGGTTATTTAAACAGCGAATAAACACAACAGCAAACAAACAACGTACATTCAGTTTGTATTTTAACACACTGCTCCACCTTAAAAAAGGCAGCACATCTGAATGAACAGAAATGGGAGGGGAGTCTGATTTCCTGGGTGAACAGTGGTTCTTCAGAATCATCTACATTGCCTTTAAGTGCATAGGTATACATCTTAAAGTAAAGTAGATCAAGACTAGTGATGTTTAATGCCACTGATTTCCTTTCCGATCTGATACTGAGTAAAATTCAGGCTGGTATCGGCGATACCGATACTTTATGCATTAAAAAAGAACATCTGGCCCACATCTGGCATAGACAGGGTTATGCTGGCTGTGACCTCTGGTAACCTCCGTAGCCCTCAGGTGACGAGCGGGAGCAGTCTTGTGTCTCCGTGTGGTAAATGGGCCATGAAAACCGGAGCTGTAGGCCAGAGCAGGGCCAGAATAATTATCTATCTGGGAGATATTTTTGAGAAGATTACTCCTTCATTCATCTTCTGTGACTGCACCATCCTGATCAGACTTGCAGGGGGCACAAAGCCGACCCGGAATCTGTGCGTAAAAGCATCTGAGATCAGTAGATATCAGATCTTCCATTTGCCCAAAACTGAAGTTCAGAAATCTGAAAGATGAAGAGGAAATGGGACTCCTCACAACCGTGCAAGTCCTCCTTCCATAAACTGCACTTACAGCTTCTATCCTTGTGAGAGAGGAGAAAAGCAAGATCTGAACATCCATGGCTGTTTCTGCCCATCCTTCCACTGGGTGAAGAACAACTCAGCAATATGGGTCTGAAAGGATGTGGAGCTGGAGAGAACACTGCACAAAAGAAGGGTGTGTCTGCGTGGGTTTCCTCCGGGTGACTGTCTGTGAGGAGTGTGGTGTGTTCTCCCTGTGTCTGCGTGGGTTTCCTCCGGGTGACTGTCTGTGAGGAGTGTGGTGTGTTCTCCCTGTGTCTGTGTGGGTTTCCTCCGGGTGACTGTCTGTGAGGAGTGTGGTGTGTTCTCCCTGTGTTTGCGTGGGTTTCCTCCGGGTGATTGTCTGTCAGGAGTGTGGTGTGTTCTCCCTGTGTCTGTGTGGGTTTCCTCCGGGTGACTGTCTGTGAGGAGTGTGGTGTGTTCTCCCTGTGTCTGCGTGGGTTTCCTCCGGGTGACTGTCTGTGAGGAGTGTGGTGTGTTCTCCCTGTGTCTGTGTGGGTTTCCTCCGGGTGACTGTCTGTGAGGAGTGTGGTGTGTTCTCCCTGTGTCTGCGTGGGTTTCCTCCGGGTGACTGTCTGTGAGGAGTGTGGTGTGTTCTCCCTGTGTCTGTGTGGGTTTCCTCCGGGTGACTGTCTGTGAGGAGTGTGGTGTGTTCTCCCTGTGTCTGCGTGGGTTTCCTCCGGGTGACTGTCTGTGAGGAGTGTGGTGTGTTCTCCCTGTGTCTGCGTGGGTTTCCTCCGGGTGACTGTCTGTGAGGAGTGTGGTGTGTTCTCCCTGTGTCTGCGTGGGTTTCCTCCGGGTGACTGTCTGTGAGGAGTGTGGTGTGTTCTCCCTGTGTCTGTGTGGGTTTCCTCCGGGTGACTGTCTGTGAGGAGTGTGGTGTGTTCTCCCTGTGTTTGCGTGGGTTTCCTCCGGGTGATTGTCTGTCAGGAGTGTGGTGTGTTCTCCCTGTGTCTGTGTGGGTTTCCTCCGGGTGACTGTCTGTGAGGAGTGTGGTGTGTTCTCCCTGTGTCTGCGTGGGTTTCCTCCGGGTGACTGTCTGTGAGGAGTGTGGTGTGTTCTCCCTGTGTCTGTGTGGGTTTCCTCCGGGTGACTGTCTGTGAGGAGTGTGGTGTGTTCTCCCTGTGTCTGCGTGGGTTTCCTCCGGGTGACTGTCTGTGAGGAGTGTGGTGTGTTCTCCCTGTGTCTGTGTGGGTTTCCTCCGGGTGACTGTCTGTGAGGAGTGTGGTGTGTTCTCCCTGTGTCTGCGTGGGTTTCCTCCGGGTGACTGTCTGTGAGGAGTGTGGTGTGTTCTCCCTGTGTCTGCGTGGGTTTCCTCCGGGTGACTGTCTGTGAGGAGTGTGGTGTGTTCTCCCTGTGTCTGCGTGGGTTTCCTCCGGGTGACTGTCTGTGAGGAGTGTGGTGTGTTCTCCCTGTGTCTGCGTGGGTTTCCTCCGGGTGACTGTCTGTGTCTGTGAGGAGTGTGGTGTGTTCTCCCTGTGTCTACGTGGGTTTCCTCCGGGTGACTGTCTGTGAGGAGTGTGGTGTGTTCTCTCTGTGTCTGCGTGGGTTTTCTCCGGGTGAATGTCTGTGAGGAGTGTAGTGTGTTCTCCCTGTGTCTGCGTGGGTTTCCTCCGGGTGACTGTCTGTGAGGAGTGTGGTGTGTTCTCCCTGTGTCTGCGTGGGTTTCCTCCGGGTGACTGTCTGTGAGGAGTGTGGTGTGTTCTCCCTGTGTCTGCGTGGGTTTCCTCCGGGTGACTGTCTGTGAGGAGTGTGGTGTGTTCTCCCTGTGTCTGTGTGGGTTTCCTCCGGGTGACTGTCTGTGAGGAGTGTGGTGTGTTCTCCCTGTGTCTGCGTGGGTTTCCTCCGGGTGATTGTCTGTGAGGAGTGTGGTGTGTTCTCCCTGTGTCTGCGTGGGTTTCCTCCGGGTGATTGTCTGTGAGGAGTGTGGTGTGTTCTCCCTGTGTCTACGTGGGTTTCCTCCGGGTGACTGTCTGTGAGGAGTGTGGTGTGTTCTCTTTGTGTCTGCGTGGGTTTCCTCCGGGTGACTGTCTGTGAGGAGTGTGGTGTGTTCTCTGTGTGTCTGCATGGGTTTCCTCCGGGTGAATGTCTGTGAGGAGTGTGGTGTGTTCTCCCTGTGTCTGCGTGGGTTTCCTCCGGGTGACTGTCTATGAGGAGTGTGGTGTGTTCCCCGTGTCTGCATGGGTTTCCTCCGGGTGAATGTCTGTGAGGAGTGTGGTGTGTTCTCCCTGTGTCTGTGTGGGTTTCCTCCGGGTGACTGTCTGTGAGGAGTGTGGTGTGTTCTCCCTGTGTTTGCGTGGGTTTCCTCCGGGTGATTGTCTGTCAGGAGTGTGGTGTGTTCTCCCTGTGTCTGTGTGGGTTTCCTCCGGGTGACTGTCTGTGAGGAGTGTGGTGTGTTCTCCCTGTGTCTGCGTGGGTTTCCTCCGGGTGACTGTCTGTGAGGAGTGTGGTGTGTTCTCCCTGTGTCTGTGTGGGTTTCCTCCGGGTGACTGTCTGTGAGGAGTGTGGTGTGTTCTCCCTGTGTCTGCGTGGGTTTCCTCCGGGTGACTGTCTGTGAGGAGTGTGGTGTGTTCTCCCTGTGTCTGTGTGGGTTTCCTCCGGGTGACTGTCTGTGAGGAGTGTGGTGTGTTCTCCCTGTGTCTGCGTGGGTTTCCTCCGGGTGACTGTCTGTGAGGAGTGTGGTGTGTTCTCCCTGTGTCTGCGTGGGTTTCCTCCGGGTGACTGTCTGTGAGGAGTGTGGTGTGTTCTCCCTGTGTCTGCGTGGGTTTCCTCCGGGTGACTGTCTGTGAGGAGTGTGGTGTGTTCTCCCTGTGTCTGCGTGGGTTTCCTCCGGGTGACTGTCTGTGTCTGTGAGGAGTGTGGTGTGTTCTCCCTGTGTCTACGTGGGTTTCCTCCGGGTGACTTTCTGTGAGGAGTGTGGTGTGTTCTCTCTGTGTCTGCGTGGGTTTTCTCCGGGTGAATGTCTGTGAGGAGTGTAGTGTGTTCTCCCTGTGTCTGCGTGGGTTTCCTCCGGGTGACTGTCTGTGAGGAGTGTGGTGTGTTCTCCCTGTGTCTGCGTGGGTTTCCTCCGGGTGACTGTCTGTGAGGAGTGTGGTGTGTTCTCCCTGTGTCTGCGTGGGTTTCCTCCGGGTGACTGTCTGTGAGGAGTGTGGTGTGTTCTCCCTGTGTCTGTGTGGGTTTCCTCCGGGTGACTGTCTGTGAGGAGTGTGGTGTGTTCTCCCTGTGTCTGCGTGGGTTTCCTCCGGGTGATTGTCTGTGAGGAGTGTGGTGTGTTCTCCCTGTGTCTGCGTGGGTTTCCTCCGGGTGATTGTCTGTGAGGAGTGTGGTGTGTTCTCCCTGTGTCTACGTGGGTTTCCTCCGGGTGACTGTCTGTGAGGAGTGTGGTGTGTTCTCTTTGTGTCTGCGTGGGTTTCCTCCGGGTGACTGTCTGTGAGGAGTGTGGTGTGTTCTCTGTGTGTCTGCATGGGTTTCCTCCGGGTGAATGTCTGTGAGGAGTGTGGTGTGTTCTCCCTGTGTCTGCGTGGGTTTCCTCCGGGTGACTGTCTATGAGGAGTGTGGTGTGTTCCCCGTGTCTGCATGGGTTTCCTCCGGGTGAATGTCTGTGAGGAGTGTGGTGTGTTCTCTCTGTGTCTGCGTGGGTTTCCTCCGGGTGACTGTCTGTGAGGAGTGTGGTGTGTTCTCTCTGTGTCTGCGTGGGTTTCCTCCGGGTGCTCCGGTTTCCTCTCACAGTCCAAAAACACACGTTGGTAGGTGGATTAGTGACTCAAAAGTGTCCGTAGGTGTGAGTGAATGTGTGAGTGTGTGTGGCCCTGTGAAGGACTGGCGCCCCCTCCATAAATGAATGAATGAACACACACACACACACACACACACACAAAGAAAAGGGACAAATATAAGCCCAAAGACACAGTCCTCTAAGACAGAATCATATTTAAGTGAATATAGAGGGGTGTGAGAGAGTCTGAGAGGGGCAGATGACCGAATGGACATTGTTATGCAGATGCTGAGGATGATTTTCTGGAAAGTCATAAAAATTCATCTGTCATCTCCAGCCCTGGAGCTTAATGCAGCGCACAACTGCGGCGTTTACTGAAAGCTATTAAGGTGGCTCCAGTACCCTGTGGACTCAGCAGAAGCGTGTGAGGAATGTCTCTCAACACATTACCCCAGTGATTACGATAGAAGTGACGAAGACGTTTCATAATCACTGAAAGCCCATTACGACGAGGAGAGGATTGATTTCATTTGTGTGTGTTAGAAGATGGATTAGAGCCCAGTGGGCTACAGATTCTCCTTCACACTTTAATCATTTGAGTGGCCTGGAAGATGCACGCAAAAAAATGTCAATTCATTCTAGTCAAACAGGTCTCATTATGACATTGTTGTGAGTATATTATTGTACGGTTCGTCAAACTATTTCCAGAAATTTGCACTTGATTTTAGAACTTTCACTGGATAAAATCACATAAAGCAATAAGAAAATGTATCGCGTCCTCATGGAATCTCAGTTCTCATATCTATCATATCTCATTATCTCAGGTGGTTGCTATCATTGCTCATCCCTGTTTAGCTAATTGTCTAAATGTATGGATTTAAATTAAACCGGAGCACAAAAAAGCCATATTTGTTGCCAAAACACATCCACCACAATTTCCAAAGTTCATTGTAAAGAAATGATTTCTTATCACTTAAAATCATCTTAAACTGACTCAATATATCACATACTTCCTGTTAAGAGAGTACTGAAGAATGTTAATCTGTTTCTTGACAGCACAGGTCACTTAGTAGAACAGGAGACTCACTTGGAAAGTCCTAACAACAACCTGGAATACTGGGTAAAATCAGTAATAATTTACAACATTAAAGTGAATGTCTACAATTGTGGGTCATCGCAGTTGTCTCTGGTTGTTTACATTCAAAAGCTACGAGTCGTTTAAGGTGGAATGGTGTGTTTGAGGGGAAAAAAACTGCTGAAGTTGAACATGTCTGTACGTATTTATTCACATTTGTAACTGGAGTTGTTTAGTTTTGTAGCACTGTCGCTAATGCAGTTAGCTGTCTCCCGAACTTGGAGACATTTCCACCTTAAGTGATCCGAATAAGTCAATATTATCCACCTATGGAGCAGGAATAGAGCAACATCCTCACCTCGGTTTATGCTTTTCCACATTTGGAGCTTTCTCTGTCGTCTAAAATAATCTAGATGCCTCTGCCATGAGCAGAGAGAGAGACATTGCTACAAAAATAAACAACTCGAGATACAAATGAGTTTCTGTGAGAGAGAAAGCCTAGATCATTTTTCCAGTGTTGGAACAGAACAGGGCTGGAAGCTGATTGGTTGAAGTTGGCAAAACCCAGCACCAATGAGAGTGTGCTGCTTTCTGAGTCAGTTAATGATTAATTAGAAGGAAATATCACACGTCTGTTTGCACTGAGCGCCTGGAGTCCAGGGCAGTAAACAGAGGCTATTTACAGAAAGCACAGCGGCTATAGATTACAGTCATATCCCCATCACTCCTCAGAGCTCAACACCAACAGCTGTCAGAGCGATTTTATTCCCAGGCCCCTTGGAAATGGCACATCTCGGGACAGCCTTTTTCTTTCACCTGCGAGGCATTCCTTCTTTCTGTCTCTTTCCTTTTGTCGGTCATGCTCCCATTAGACCAGCATGTGTCAGAGGCCGAGTACTCCCACCCAGCAACATATGTTTACACACACACACACACACACACACACACACACACAGAGCCTCAAACTGAATAAACCCACTGAAAGAGGACTTGAGTGTAATTTTTATTCAAAGTCTTTATCAACGCCCTCTTGGCTGAATGCAATCAAAATCAACACAATTTTCTAACATCTAGTGTAAATCTAGTCATGGAATCCAAACTATAAATCTGCTAAAGGATGTTATTTACCATTAAAATCATTACTCAGAAGACTGTTCTTGATTGCAGAGTGAATGTGTGGCTTTAGTAATTCCCAAGTGGTTGCTATAGTGTTCGGAATGGTATCCCTATAGCATCCTAGTTGGTGGCTATTGTGTTCCAAGTGCTATCCCTGTAGCATCCCAGCTTGTTGCTATATTCCAAGTGATATTCCTATAGTTCCCTTGTGATTGGTGTGTTCTTCCAAGTAGTATCCCTATAGTATCCAAGCTGGTTTTCCTGGTGTTCCAAAGTATATCCCTATAGAATTCCAGCTCTTTGGTATGGTATTCCAAATGTTATCCCCATTGGTTTGTGGGGTTTTCCCTATAGTGGTATCCCTATAGTATCCCTGGTGGTGCTGAAATTGAAAGAGATGTTCCTATAGTGTCCTAGGTAGGTGCTATGTTGTTTCAAGCGGTATCCCTATAGGATTCAAAGCGGTTGCTTTGGTGTTCAAAGTTATATCCCTATAGTATCCCAGGTAGTTGCTAAGGTTTTCCAAGTGGCAGGCATGTAGCATCCCAGGTGATTGCTAAGGTGTAACAAGAGATATCCATATAGTACCCCAGTTACTACTGTGTTCCAAGTGGTATCTCTATGATTTCCCCAGTACTTGGAGGGGATTTACAAGTGGTATCTCAATGGTATCCCAGGTCGTTGGTGTGGTGTTCCAAGAGGGATCCCTGTAGTATCCCAGGTAGTTGCCCACCCTTCAGTCAGCAATTTGAAGTAGTCCATACAACCCAGCCATCCACACCCCCCTAAATGTTAAGGAAAAACAAAAAACAAAACCATGTCCACCCCTGACCTAGTATCCCAGGTAGTTGCTATGGTGTTTAAAGTAGTAACCCTACAGTATCCCAGGTGGTTGCAATCTTCTTAAAACATTTTGAATGACTATGCGTACAATTCCTATCTTACTAAATTATGCAGAAATGTAACAATAAAGTAAATGATTAACATAGATATTGAAGAAATCAAAGGATCAAAGCAATACTAGGTAGTATTTTCACTTAAAAATTACGGCTTCAAAATCATTGTGATGCTCCACAGACCTGTAACAGAAGGAATAGATCCTATGTCCCTGCTACTCTGGGTTAAGCACTGCAGAAACTGCACTATGTACACTATGTACATTTTAGACAAGGTTTGGAAACCAATCCCCTCTCCCCTCACCCTGTCACTTTGAGGACAGTGCTGTGTAGGGGGAACCCAGGAGCAAAAACACCAAACCTTATCTATTGTTCCTGTACGAGCTGCAGTAAGAAGACATCTGCGAGAACCTGAAGTGCACTACTGCCCTCCAAATACCGAATGACATATCCATGCATTCTGAGGGCATTAGGTCTGTGGCATAGTCAGTAAAAGAGACCCGTTCATTTGTATATTATGTGCTGCACCGTAGTCCTGGACACTGTTTCTATAGAAATGGGTTTATTTTTAGTCAGGCACTGAGAGGGTCTTCCATGTCAGCAGTGACATCAGAGCTGTGGACAGCAGTGACCTGTCTCTCAATTCGCCAAAGGCCATAAATGAGCCTCCTGAATCCCACCCCCCTCAGGCAGTAAAGCTGGCTATGGCTGCATGCACTGTGTATGAAAATGTATAGACACATGTTCATCCAAAGTTTCACCAGAAAAGAAACGTTTCAGCTGGGAGTTTGTTCCTGTTTGCTGCAGAGACAGCGCCTACTCTGCAGGGAAGGCTTTAGAATGGCCGCTGGAGGATTGCAGCAAGGTACTAGTGAGGTCAGGTACTGATGCTGGACGATTAGTTCTGGATCACAAACACCACTCAACACAGCATGTGGATGTGGGTCACTTCTGGTAAAATGAGGTACATCTGACCCAGAGTCAGGGCTGGCAAGTGACCCACATATCATCACTGTCCAACCAGCTACACCCATCTCCAAAACAGTCACTTTACAGGAGAAGGAAAAACCTTCAACACCTTCAAAGGAAGTGAATGTAAAAAGACTAAATTCCAAGTGATTTTGGAGCATTTCTATTGGTCCATTCATCATGAGATTTTCACACAGTGTGAAGGACAGCTGCTGTGTTTAAAATAAAATAATCTAAAAATCCACAAAAAAAGAGATACGTGGTTTTCTTTGGACAATGACAACATTAAACGTGCTCTTATATAACAAAACACATCTGGCCCACTTCTGACAAACGGCTCCAGGTCAAACCCACTGCGAGTCGCAAGTGCCACACAAACTGTCAGCCCAGAGACTGGCCTTGGCAGACAAGGGGCCTGATTTGGCAGGTGATGACAAGCCAGTGCTGTCATTCCATGTGGCAAATGGTGTGGATGAGATTGGCCCAACCAACACAAGGTGGTTTTTAATTCACTGAGTTTTGGCGAAATATCAAAATGCACATGAAAAGTTCCACCCAAATATCGCAAAAAGAGTTTAGCGCTTGGACGATATGGAAATGTTAGAATATAGCTGAAGCGCGAATGTGCAAAACGATGATGGAAAAGGGTTTTTCGAATAAACGATGACCTTTCAACTGGATTATACACACTGCAGATGTGACACAGTGCCCCCCTGAGCCCTGGACTGACCCTGCAACCACAGGCTTTTAATGGACAATCCCCCAACACTCCTTCCTCTTCTGCACCTGAGCTTCTTATTTTAGAGCATGTGTGGAATATTGTAGACAGCTCTGCGCAAAAGTCAGAGACCACAAAGCTTTTTACATTCCACTCAAAACATTAAGAACAAGCTCTAAACCACAGAAATGACACAGACGCCCAACAATAAAATATTAAATCAAGATTTTTGAAATAAAAAAAAGTGTGTTTTTGTTATAAACAACCCACGCCGATCTTTTCCTGTCCCTCGTTTCGATGCCATCCCTGATCACGGGGGCCTACGTCATCTGACGTTTATTTGCAAAAGTGTTTGTGGATGGAAATACAACTTATTTTGTTTCTGCTGATAATTCTTTATTATGGAAAACATGTGATTTTGGATTTGGATGGAAACCCACCAGAGACACAGGAACAAGTAACACCTGGAGCAGTCACATGAGGAAGGGGCGGGGTTAGGACAGTCACATGGAGGGGGTGTGTGGCTAGAGACGTGAGGAGAAGGTAAACAAGAGACACATGGTGGACAGGGAGAGAGAAATGTGAAAATGAGAAAAAGAACTAAAGAACCAGGGCAGGTACAAACTCGGACAGTAAAGAAGTAGAGTGTTTGTAGACTCTGACTGATTTGCTCCAAAAACAGACAACATTTTCAGACCATTTGCCACATTTCAACCAGTTTTAGTCATAGAGAGACATCTTATAAGTAGACGTCGTTTAGCCATTTATTTTTAATCAAATATAAACGTTGTTTAGATGACTAGGGAGAGTGGGGGATTCTTTTGATTCTCTAGCGGTACTGGGCTTAATGACCTTAGGTTTGTGTAAAACTGGTTGCATATACTGATGATATGCATCTACATTACATTCTGCATGCACGTGTGTGTGTTTGTGTGAGTGTTTGTGTGTGTGTGTTTTGAAACCAGGTCATTTCCGCGTGCACATCAGTGAGGATCTCTTGCATTAGAGACGCTTCATTCCAGCCGTATTGATCCCAACACACACCCACAGAGCCGAAGCCAAATGGGTCAGAACGTCTCCACCCACCTCCTCAATACCATCAACACCAGCACCAAGAACTGTCTCTCAGAGACGCTGCTGTCCTCTGGTCTTCTCTCTGAGTTCCGCTCTTTTCTTTTCCACTGCGTTTTTAAAGGGTATATATCAATAAAATAAATAATTGTCTGGAGCATGTTAACGGTGTCCATTAAAGGTGCCCCATCTGACATTTTAAACATTAATATAGCAGCAAATGACTAATTTCTCCGTGCTGCTGGCGTTTTCAGTGTCGCTGCTGAACTGAGAACAGTCCACCAATCAAGAACATCTGCTGTCTGTTTAAGTTAACCGTGCTTTAACAGCCTTTTCTCTTTTTCTCTAAACTCTGACTGAGCTGCTGAAAACACGACAGTGGATCTGAGATTCTGCTGCTGTAGTCAGTAAAATATGCACCTTTAATGTGTGTCTGGCGCCCACCAACCCCCACACTGTGAAACAAGACCTCCCCGTCAGTCTCCTGTGTGCTGCCTAAGTCAGAAAACATGGGCCCTTCTGAATATTCTCCATTTCTGACGTCAAGTGCGGAGACTTTACTGTTGTCCCGCCCTCTCGTCTGAGTCTGTCCAATCACAGCGCTGGAACCGTGTTTGTGTGAGAGCGCAAAGACACAATGAGTGCAGAGTAATGAGCAAGAGCACTGAGTAAAAATGGAGAAGAAAGAGAACCGAGTGAAAACGGATAAAACCTCGCTACTCACTGCTGTGCGCTCGGGGTCGGGGTGAACAGCGAGCGGCTCATTATCATTTAAAGGAACAGGTGCTGAAAGCGGGCGTTCTGAACAAGGCTGTTTACACAGCTATGGGGTTTGGACCAAAGCAGGTCACAGATGTTTCATAAAGAAACAGAGCTGTGTTCCACTGTGGAGACGAGGGGGAAAAGCAGGAATAAAGGAGAAAAGCTGCAGTGGACTCTAACTGCAGCAGAACGTAATGAGCGCGAGGCTTACGTTTACTGCAGACAGAGTGAGTTGAATCACAGACTGCAGTGTATGACGCCACTAGTGGGAAACACACACACACACACACACACACACGGAATCCCTCCGCTTGAGTGCTCCTCTTCGTGTCGTGAGTCATGTGACTTGGATCTCCTATGTGAGTCGTGAGTGGAGGAGGGAAACCCACCCTGCGGAAATGTGTGTGTGTGTGTGTATGTGATGCGTGTAAAATGCCTCTGCTCCCTCACATACTATTATTACCGTGAAGAGAAAGAACAAATGGCCCACATGTATCCCAGATACAGTAATGTTCCTATATACATCATAAATCAACATCAATCTTGGTGAGGATTTGATGGGAGCCACAAAAGCATCTCTGTTCAGATCCTGAAATTGAAAATGTTTAGTTCAGTCACTCCATATCCTTCCATTTTTATAGGATGGTGTGCCATTACTTCATAGAACACAGTGGCAGAAAGAGCGAGAGGTGCTTTTCCACAGCATTGACTCGACTCGGCCCTGCTCTGTCTTTTTTCTCCTCCACCAGGTGAATCAGGTCCTGGTTCTGGAAGCGGGTTCTTGTTTAGTGGCTGTTCTCTCGTGGTTCAGAGCGAGTCGAGTAGGGACTAAACCGTGGCGTGTAAACCTTGCAGAGCGCTGATTGTCCAGAGTGAGTCGTCACTCTACGCCACGCGACGCAGACGACCAGCACCAACTCTCCATCTGTAAAATCTCCAGCTGCAGCAGAGATCACGTTTGTTTTTATCCGACTCACGACGGCAGCTCGTAAAATGAGGCCGTGGTCTTTTGAAGAGGTTCAAACGCTCCTTGGATCGGTGGCCGACGAAAGAATCCAGCGAGAGCTGGACGCTGCAACAAGGAAGGAACAAACTCTACTGAGAGAGGGAGGTGAGGTCTTGAGAGAGGGATAGTAGGCCTTTAAATATGACTGAAATTGTCAATGAGGAGACATCTGCTCTCTCTGCACTAACACAGATCTAAAAACCTGAAAAATGAATTTACTCAGAGTGCACGGGGTTGTGGCCCACACCTGCTGCTGTATTAAAACTCTCATTCTGCCACAGGTCACAGAACAGACCTCTCCTACTTCTAGCAAAGACATTAATGCACTGACCGTGGCACGCTGGACATGATCCAAAGTGGCCCAAGCAGTGACTCCAGATGCCGTGTGGTATGGCCTTCATCTGGTGTTTAGCAGTCCTTATGTGGCAAGCAGGAGCTGTCCACTCGAGCGCCGTCATTGCGTGTGGCAAGTGGGCCATGAAAACGGGAGATGTGTGTACGCTGCTGTGGGGTTCGATCCTTGTGTTATTCTGACCAAAGCAGCTCACAGATGTTTCGTTACGACCCAGAACTGTGTTCACTTTTGGAAAAGGCAGAAAATAAGTCCTCTGTAATGTAGCTGGATTTAATCATAGGGCTGTGTGCTGGAGCTGCTGAATCTGAGCATGTGGAGAGAGAGAGAGAGAGAGAGAGAGAGAGAGGTGAATAGTTTGGGGCTGAGAGAGTGTGTCCAGTGTGGGTGTAATTACAGTGGACGCAGTGAGGACGGTGGGAGTGGGCGAACTCTCTGAGCCGCTCTGTTTTGTTGTTTAATTGTCTAAGTTTGCATCCTTTATTTTCATTCTGCTGAACAGCAGCATTTAGAACGATGAGCAGCGTGAGAGAGAGAGAGTGAGAGTGAGACAGAGAGAGAGAGAGAGAGAGAGAGAGAGAGAGAGAGAGAGAGAATGCAAGACACTGAAAAATCTATTTTTCAGCTGGAGGAGTATGAAAAGACCCAGCATTGGGCTGTGGAGCAGGTCCCTGAATTGATGAAGTTCCATCCAGTACGTTTGGAATTAGTTGGAGCACACTGCTGTTTATGTTTGAACTAATTATACATAGTGTCTCTGTCACAGCTCCAGGGTCCTGGAGGATGTGGGTTTGAGTCCTGCTCCGAGTGACTGTCTGTGAGGAGTGTGGTGTGTTCTCTCTGTGTCTGCGTGGGTTTCCTCCGGGTGACTGTCTGTGAGGAGTGTGGTGTGTTCTCTCTGTGTCTGCGTGGGTTTCCTCCGGGTGACTGTCTGTGAGAAGTGTGGTGTGTTCTCCCTGTGTCTGCGTGGGTTTTCTCACGGTGACTGTCTGTGCGGAGTGTGGTGTGTTCTCCCTGTGTCTGCGTGGGTTTCCTCCGTGTGCTCCGGTTTCTTCCCACGCTCCAAAAACACACGTTGGTAGGTGGATTGGAGACTCAAAAGTGTCCGTACGTGTAAGTGTGTGTGAGTGAATGTGTGTGTGTGTGTGTGTGTGTTGCCCTGTGAAGGACTGGCGCCCCCTCCAGGGTGTATTCCCACCTTGCGCCCAATGATTCCAGGTAGGCTCTGGACACACTGTGACCCTGAACTGGATATGGGTTACAGATAATGAATGAATGAATAATAATCCATCCGAGCCACAGGGTTAAAATGGATCCCCCGAATGACGTCATTTTAAATAGTCGTCGGGTCAACACAGCAGCAGAGTCCACTGGTCGCTAGCCACAGTTTCTCAAATGAATCACTGCAGTGTGTTTTCTGAGTCTTAATGAATTATCTGTGACCTGCTTCAGTCAAAACACCACAAGGGTCAAACCCAAAAGCAGTGTTCTCCCCCTGTGTAAACAGCCCTGTTCAGAACGCCCGCTTTCAGCACCTGTTCCTTTAAATGATAATGAGCCGCTCGCTGTTCACCCCGACCCCGAGCGCACAGCAGTGAGGAGCGAGGAGCAGAAGCTCTGATTTTTAGCCGTTTTCACTCTGTTCTCTTTCTTCTCTGTTCTCATTTTCTCTGTTTTTACTCAGTGATCTTATTTCTCCACGCTCATTGTGTCTGTTCTGCTGCATTTAACCTCGTCTTTGAGCTTGGTCATGTTTCACAGTGTGTGGGTTGGTGGGCTCCATTTGCTCCCATTAAGGTTGTGCACATGCACTGAACAAGGAATGTTTTCATAATACTGACCCTTTAGAGGCTTTGATCTGGAGCTGAGCACCAGAAAGCAGTGGCCAAGCGTCCAAACAGTTTGTAGAATCTCTTCAGAAATGCCCTGACCCTAGAATAGAACACCACGGATCAGCCACACAATGCCTCATGCCAAGCAGCAGCTAAAGGAGCATAAACCCTCCTCAGAACCTGAACTCACTAATACGTAATCACCATCAGGTCTTCACAGCAATGGTGAAAATCCTTGTCAGCACTCATGGACACTCGTGGACACTCGTGTTGTCTCCTCTGTCCTCTCTCGGTGACTCTGCGGAGCGGGCCGTGGGTTTGTGTCGAGGGAGTTAATGGAAGGCTCTGGTTAATTAATGATGTGCTGTTGTCTGTTAATTGTAGCCTTTCTTGGCCTTAAGTAACAGAGAAATCACACACACACACACACACACACACACACACACAGAGATACATAGATCCATACATGACGTATACACACAGTCTCTAATTGCAGTGTGTAAAGCCCAGTGCAGACTGTGTTTTAAGGAAATGCAGCAGAGTGTGTGATAAAATGTAGGTTTTAAGACACATTTTAATATAAATGAAACAATAAACATTGACGGCGGTATGAAGGTATGATGCATATGACCACAGTGCATGCTGGGTATTGTAGTGAAGGGAATCTGGTGAATGGAAACATCTTTAAAACATGTCGCTTTGTCATAATCGAAAAATATAGACTACTGCTAAACTGAAAATTGCGTAGTGGATGAATAGTACATTGGCTATCACACACACACACACACACACACACACACACACTTACCCTATATTACCCTGTAAGAAAGAGACGTAGCAAGAAGAGGGGTACATAAGGGGGGCGGGGTGGCAAAAGGGAAATGGGGAAAGAGAGAGAGAGAGAGAGAGAGAGAGAGAGCTTAGTGGCAATCACAGGATCCATCACGTTTAAAAGCCTGTCATGCTTTATTAAATTTACTCCAGAATCAATACATACATGTGTGTGTGTGTCAGACTGCTTTTTATCATGGGTGGCAGCATCACACACACACACACTGCAGAATTATTAGCTTCACACACAGTAAGGGGGTAAGTGTGGTGGTCTTGTTTTTGAACTTCAAAAGAGAAGAGAGAGGGTGGGGTACCCTCACACTCACACACTCACACCTGTGTACAGTGTCAGACACTCACCCAGTCACTCACACACTCAACCAGTCACTCACACACTCACACCTGTGGACAGTGTCACACACTCACCCAGTCACTCACACACTCACACCTGTGTACAACTTCTCATACTCACCCAGTCACTCACACACTCAGCCAGTCACTCACACACTCACACCTGTGGACAGTGTCACACACTCACCCAGTCACTCACACACTCACACCTGTGTACAACTTCTCACACTCACCCAGTCACTCACACACTCAGCCAGTCACTCACACACTCAGCCAGTCACTCACACACTCAGCCAGTCACTCACACACTCACCCAGTCACTCACACACTCACACCTGTGGACAGTGTCACACACTCACCCTGTCACACACACTCAGCCAGTCACTCACACACTCACCCAGTCACTCACACACTCACCCAGTCACTCACACACTCACACCTGTGGACAGTGTCACACACTCACCCTGTCACACACACTCAGCCAGTCACTCACACACTCACCCAGTCACTCACACACTCACCCAGTCACTCACACACTCACACCTGTGGACAGTGTCACACACTCACCCTGTCACACACACTCAGCCAGTCACTCACACACTCACCCAGTCACTCAAACACTCACCCAGTCACTCACACACTCACACCTGTGGACAGTGTCAGACACTCACCCAGTCACTCACACACTCACCCAGTCACTCACACACTCACACCTGTGTACAGTGTCAGACACTCACCCAGTCACTCACACACTCAGCCAGTCACTCACACACTCACACCTGTGGACAATGTCAGACACTCACCCAGTCACTCACACACTCAGCCAGTCACTCACACACTCACCCAGTCACTCACACACTCACACCTGTGGACAGTGTCAGACACTCACCCAGTCACTCACACACTCAGCCAGTCACTCACACACTCACCCAGTCACTCACACACTCAGCCAGTCACTCACACACTCACCCAGTCACTCACACACTCACACCTGTGGACAGTGTCACACACTCACCCTGTCACTCACACACTCAGCCAGTCACTCACACACTCACCCAGTCACTTACACACTCACACCTGTGGACAGTGTCACACACTCACCCAGTCACTCACACACTCAGCCAGTCACTCACACACTCACCCAGTCACTCACACACTCACACCTGTGGACAGTGTCACACACTCACCCAGTCACTCACACACTCAGCCTGTCACTCACACACTCACACCTGTGGACAGTGTCACACACTCACCCAGTCACTCACAGACTCAGCCAGTCACTCACACACTCACCCAGTCACTCACACACTCACACCTGTGGACAGTGTCACACACTCACCCGGTCACTCACACACTCAGCCAGTCACTCACACACTCACACCTGTGGACAGTGTCAGACACTCACCCAGTCACTCACACACTCACCCAGTCACTCACACACTCAGCCAGTCACTCACACACTCACACCTGTGGACAGTGTCAGACACTCACCCAGTCACTCACACACTCACCCAGTCACTCACACACTCAGCCAGTCTCTCACACACTCAGCCAGTCACTCATACACTCACCCAGTCACTCACACACTCACACCTGTGGACAGTGTCAGACACTCACCCAGTCACACACACACTCAGCCAGTCACTCACACACTCACCCAGTCACTCACACACTCACACCTGTGGACAGTGTCAGACACTCACCCAGTCACTCACACACTCACCCAGTCACTCACACACTCACACCTGTGGACAGTGTCACACACTCACCCAGTCACTCACACACTCAGCCAGTCACTCACCCAGTCACTCACACACTCACACCTGTGGACAGTGTCACACACTCACCCAGTCACTCACACACTCAGCCAGTCACTCACCCACTCACTCACACCTGTGGACAGTGTCACACACTCACCCAGTCACTCACACACTCACACCTGTGGACAGTGTCAGACACTCACCCAGTCACTCACACACTCACCCAGTCACTCACACACTCACACCTGTGGACAGTGTCAGACACTCACCAAGTCACTCACACACTCACCCAGTCACTCACACACTCACACCTGTGGACAGTGTCAGACATTCTCCCAGTCACTCACACACTCACACCTGTGGACAGTGTCAGACACTCTCCCAGTCACTCACACACTCAGCCAGTCACTCACACACTCACCCAGTCACTCACACACTCAGCCAGTCACTCACACACTCACCCAGTCACTCACACACTCAGCCAGTCACTCACACACTCTCCCAGTCACTCACACACTCACCCAGTCACTCACACACTCACACCTGTGGACAGTGTCACACACTCACCCGGTCACTCACACACTCAGCCAGTCACTCACACACTCACACCTGTGGACAGTGTCAGACACTCACCCAGTCACTCACACACTCACCCAGTCACTCACACACTCAGCCAGTCACTCACACACTCACACCTGTGGACAGTGTCAGACACTCACCCAGTCACTCACACACTCACCCAGTCACTCACACACTCAGCCAGTCTCTCACACACTCAGCCAGTCACTCATACACTCACCCAGTCACACACACACTCACCCAGTCACTCACACACTCACACCTGTGGACAGTGTCAGACACTCACTCAGTCACTCACACACTCACCCAGTCACTCACACACTCACACCTGTGGACAGTGTAAGACACTCACCCAGTCACACACACACTCAGCCAGTCACTCACATACTCACCCAGTCACTCACACACTCACACCTGTGGACAGTGTCAGACACTCACCCAGTCACTCACACACTCACCCAGTCACTCACACACTCACACCTGTGGACAGTGTCACACACTCACCCAGTCACTCACACACTCAGCCAGTCACTCACCCAGTCACTCACACACTCACACCTGTGGACAGTGTCACACACTCACCCAGTCACTCACACACTCACACCTGTGGACAGTGTCACACACTCACCCAGTCACTCACACACTCACACCTGTGGACAGTGTCACACACTCACCCAGTCACTCACACACTCAGCCAGTCACTCACCCACTCACTCACACACTCACACCTGTGGACAGTGTCACACACTCACCCAGTCACTCACACACTCACACCTGTGGACAGTGTCAGACACTCACCCAGTCACTCACACACTCACCCAGTCACTCACACACTCACACCTGTGGACAGTGTCAGACATTCTCCCAGTCACTCACACACTCACACCTGTGGACAGTGTCAGACACTCTCCCAGTCACTCACACACTCAGCCAGTCACTCACACACTCACCCAGTCACTCACACACTCAGCCAGTCACTCACACACTCACCCAGTCACTCACACACTCAGCCAGTCACTCACACACTCTCCCAGTCACTCACACACTCAGCCAGTCACTCACACATTCACCCAGTCACTCACACACTCACCCAGTCACTCACACACTCACACCTGTGGACAGTGTCAGACACTCACACGCTCACATATTTTCATGTATCCCTAATATCACATGTCAAGACTGAAAGGTCTTGGGTTTGATTCCTGCCCCTGCCTGGGTGTGTGTTCATAGCCCCTAGTGCACTAGTGTGTGTTCACTGCCACAGAGGGGTTAAATGTGGAAGACAAATTTCATTGTACAATGACAAATAATTGGGCTTTTTATTTTTTTAACAGTCATTACACAGTCTGTTTCACTCATTCCACCCCACTGTCAGTCATGTGAGTTCATTAGAATATTAGGTCACACCCAGACTTTCCTCAGCCCTGATGTTCAATGCTTTTTCTTCAGTTAAATTCAGAAGTCAGTGTCAGACACTCACCCAGTCACTCACACACTCAGCCAGTCACTCACACACTCACCCAGTCACTCACACACTCACCCAGTCACTCACACACTCACACCTGTGGACAGTGTCACACACTCACCCTGTCACTCACACACTCAGCCAGTCACTCACACACTCACCCAGTCACTTACACACTCACACCTGTGGACAGTGTCACACACTCACCCAGTCACTCACACACTCAGCCAGTCACTCACACACTCACCCAGTCACTCACACACTCACACCTGTGGACAGTGTCACACACTCACCCAGTCACTCACACACTCAGCCTGTCACTCACACACTCACACCTGTGGACAGTGTCACACACTCACCCAGTCACTCACAGACTCAGCCAGTCACTCACACACTCACCCAGTCACTCACACACTCACACCTGTGGACAGTGTCACACACTCACCCGGTCACTCACACACTCAGCCAGTCACTCACACACTCACACCTGTGGACAGTGTCAGACACTCACCCAGTCACTCACACACTCACCCAGTCACTCACACACTCAGCCAGTCACTCACACACTCACACCTGTGGACAGTGTCAGACACTCACCCAGTCACTCACACACTCACCCAGTCACTCACACACTCAGCCAGTCTCTCACACACTCAGCCAGTCACTCATACCTGTGGACAGTGTCAGACACTCACTCAGTCACTCACACACTCACCCAGTCACTCACACACTCACACCTGTGGACAGTGTCAGACACTCACCCAGTCACACACACACTCAGCCAGTCACTCACACACTCACCCAGTCACTCACACACTCACACCTGTGGACAGTGTCAGACACTCACCCAGTCACTCACACACTCACCCAGTCACTCACACACTCACACCTGTGGACAGTGTCACACACTCACCCAGTCACTCACACACTCAGCCAGTCACTCACCCAGTCACTCACACACTCACACCTGTGGACAGTGTCACACACTCACCCAGTCACTCACACACTCACACCTGTGGACAGTGTCACACACTCACCCAGTCACTCACACACTCACACCTGTGGACAGTGTCACACACTCACCCAGTCACTCACACACTCAGCCAGTCACTCACCCACTCACTCACACACTCACACCTGTGGACAGTGTCACACACTCACCCAGTCACTCACACACTCACACCTGTGGACAGTGTCAGACACTCACCCAGTCACTCACACACTCACCCAGTCACTCACACACTCACACCTGTGGACAGTGTCAGACACTCACCAAGTCACTCACACACTCACCCAGTCACTCACACACTCACACCTGTGGACAGTGTCAGACATTCTCCCAGTCACTCACACACTCACACCTGTGGACAGTGTCAGACACTCTCCCAGTCACTCACACACTCAGCCAGTCACTCACACACTCACCCAGTCACTCACACACTCAGCCAGTCACTCACACACTCACCCAGTCACTCACACACTCAGCCAGTCACTCACACACTCTCCCAGTCACTCACACACTCAGCCAGTCACTCACACATTCACCCAGTCACTCACACACTCACCCAGTCACTCACACACTCACACCTGTGGACAGTGTCAGACACTCACACGCTCACATATTTTCATGTATCCCTAATATCACATGTCAAGACTGAAAGGTCTTGGTTTTGATTCCTGCCCCTGCCTGGGTGTGTGTTCATAGCCCCTAGTGCACTAGTGTGTGTGTGTGTGTTCACTGCCACAGAGGGGTTAAATGTGGAAGACAAATTTCATTGTACAATGACAAATAATTGGGCTTTTTATTTTTTTAACAGTCATTACACAGTCTGTTTCACTCATTCCACCCCACTGTCAGTCATGTGAGTTCATTAGAATATTAGGTCACACCCAGACTTTCCTCAGCCCTGATGTTCAATGCTTTTTCTTCAGTTAAATTCAGAAGTATTTGGGCATTTACTTGAATCAACTCAGTTAATAACAGGAAAGCATCTCTGTCTCTTTCTAATGACCACTTCATGTATTTCTCCAATCCCTTAGAGCACACACACACACACACACACACACACACACACACATACACACACACACACACACACACATACACATACACATACACACACACACACACACACACACACACACACCTTGGTTTTAATGCATTGTGCATTATGTATTACTTAGACTTCACTTCAAATTGTAGAGACTTAGACTTAATAATACTTAGTAATGCTAGTTTAAAAAGGAGAAATGAGACACGAGAGAGTGAGAGAGAGAGAGAGAGAGAGATAAATGAGAGTGTAGGGTTTGGTTCATTTGGCAAATCTGAGCACAGTTTGTGACTTTCCTGAGATCTCCACTGAAACCAGAAGAGATAACACATGAGAGAACAGGTCTTAGTCTCAGGAGAAATATTTGAGAAGCAGGAGACTTAAGCTAATGTCTAGGAGCAATTACAGAGACATTAAGGAGATCTCCTTTTTGACTTTTTCCGTCCTCTGGGCTTAAAACGTTCT
>NC_089814.1:8652625-8656343 GCF_029633855.1 Hoplias malabaricus
GCTCTATCCTCCACACAGTGGGTTGGCTCTGGACCCACAGCGACCCTGAGCAGGATGAACCAGTTACAGAAGATGAATGAATGATTGTTTCAGTAGTGTGGACAGTAGTGGATACAGTGCAGGCTGGACCTGATCTGATACAGCACAGTGTGTGAGTGTGTGTGTGTCATTACTGAATAAATGTAACGCAGCTGGCTGTGTGTAAACAGAGCAGATGAATGCCAGACTCACACGGCATTGACGTGAGCTTCACACGTGGGATGTGAACAGGTCGGACGTTCAGGGAGTCACGTCAGCAGGAGACTGGCCCCACTGATGATGGCAGAACACATACAGTGTACATATATTCAGCAGTCAGCCAAAACACTAAAGCCACCTGTTTCTACACTCACTGTCCAGCTGTTGCTCTGCATACTTCTTAACCCCCATTTCCCTGTTCTCCAGCGCTCAGGACCCCCACAGAGCAGGTGTGATGTGGTGGTGGATCATTCTCAGCGCTGCAGTGACACTGACGTGGTGGTGGTGTGTTAGTGTGTGTTGTGCTGGTGTAGAGTGGATCAGACACAGCAGGAGCTGCTGGAGTTTTTAAACCGTGTTCACTCTGTGAGACACTCAGATACCAGAGGGTGGAGCTATAGACATGACTCGTGGATGAATGAATTTCACTAAATGTAATAAACTCATCTCTCCCTCTCCTTATTACTTGCTCTCTCTCTCTCTCTCTCTCTCTCTCTCTCTCTCTCACACACACACACACATACAATCTGCCTCTCTTGTGCTCTCTCTCTCTCTCTCTCTCTCTCTCTCTCTCTCACACACACACACACACACACACAGTCATCTTTGTCTTTTGTACTCTCTCTAACTCTTTCTCATTCACTATCTCTCTCTCTCTGTCTCTCTATCTCTTGCTCTCATATCTCTCTTTCTCATTCAATATCCCTGTCATCCTCCTCTATCTCCTCTTTTTCTCTTTCTCTCACATGGTCATCTCCCTCTTTTGTCCTCTCTCTCTCTCTCTCTCTCTCTCTCTCTCTCTCTCTCTATACTCTATCATTACAGAGCATTGATGAATAGGATGGAGCGCTCTGTAGCAGCCGCACAAAGCCCTCCGTCACTGGGCTGTGGAGCAGAGGAACGGCGTTCCCCGGAGCGATGAAGATTCTTCCAGTACATTTGGGATGAACTGGAGTGGGGTTTATGATCCAGAACTAATCCACAACACCAGCTCCTCTCATCACTAATGCTACTGTGGCTGAATGCCATCAAATCCTCACTGAAATCTTTCAGCATCTAGTGTCAATCCTTCCCAGGAATCATTGCTCCTCTTGTCTCAGTCCTGGCGGTTAGTGTTCTCCTCCGAGCGTGTTGAGCTGCTGTGACACTGAATTAGTGTCAGCTTGAAACGAAGACGTGGAGCTCACATTTCTCAGAGAAAGCTCACGCGGCGTTGTCCTTCCAGCTCGTTGCCGTTGTCTGAGTGGGGGTCCTGTCTCACAGGGAGAGCTGGCGATGACTCGAACCAAGAACATTATGCAAAAACCTTTGTACTCTGACTGTTGTGATCGCAGCCTGCGTACAAACATCTCCGAGTTTGCGGTGAGCGAGCTGCGGGGCAGGTTTTGAAAGTAAAATGAGGGGGTTTGGGCAGACGACAGAAATTTTAAACAGCAATTAAACCCTCCAGGTGTTCAGGAAAATATCAGTGGCCGCTGTGTAAAGCAGAACATTAGAGAAACCTGCTTTACACTGGTTCAGAGAGTTTCTCACGTAATACACACACCCACACAAGTGCTCACTCAACAACACACATGCAAAGTAAGACACACACACACACACACACGTTTGTTTTCATACATCATACATTTCATACGTCCGTACATTGATTTACATTCGTTTTATGGAGAGTTACTTTAATCTTAACCATAACTACCACCCGCTCAACATTAACCTAGACCTTAACTCTAAACCTAACCCTGTCTCTAGGCTCAACACCTGCCTTCACCTTAAAGAAGACAAGGAGGACGAGTCCCCACAGTGTGAGTGAAACCTGGTACACACACACACACTGTGTTTAATATAAATCGGTGTAAAACAGTTCAGTACGAACAGCTCTATTTGTTTCTCACATTTGCATGTGATTAGAGACGCATAATTACAAATCAATTAAACACAGTATCATGAATCCATTAGATGAGTTTGAGAATATTAATCATCTTTTGCAACTGTTGCATCGGTGGATGTAACTAAAGAAACAACAACCCCCCCAAGTCCTTTCATTGTGGACCGCGAAAGACAGAAACCATGGGTAAAACTAAGCCAATCAGAATTGGACTGGTCCCACCCCCTCGTCTGAAAATCTCCCCCATGCAGCTGCACTCTTCTCAGTGTGAGACCACAAATGGGGGGTGGGTCAAACTCTGTAAAACAAACACAGCGAGTGAAGAAATGATTGATTGATTGATTCTTTGTATTATCTATGTATAAGATACATCACTGATAAGTCAGAGGCAACACACCTCGGACTCCCAGCCTCGACCGGCCCAGAGGCAACACACCTCGGACTCCCAGCCTCGACCGGCCCAGAGGCAACACACCTCGGACTCCCAGCCTCGACCGGCCCAGAGACAACACACCTCGGACTCCCAGCCTCGACCGGCCCAAAGACAACACACCTCGGACTCCCAGCCTCGACCGGCCCAGAGGCAACACACCTCGGACTCCCAGCCTCGACCGGCCCAGAGGCAACACACCTCGGACTCCCAGCCTCGACCGGCCCAGAGACAACACACCTCGGACTCCCAGCCTCGACCGGCCCAAAGACAACACACCTCGGACTCCCAGCCTCGACCGGCCCAGAGGCAACACACCTCGGACTCCCAGCCTCGACCGGCCCAGAGGCAACACACCTCGGACTCCCAGCCTCGACCGGCCCAGAGGCAACACACCTCGGACTCCCAGCCTCGACCGGCCCAGAAGCAACACACCTCGGACTCCCAGACTCGACCGGCCCAGAGGCAACACACCTCGGACTCCCAGCCTCGACTGGCCCAGAGACAACACACCTCGGACTCCCAGACTCGACCGGCCCAGAGGCAACACACCTCGGACTCCCAGACTCGACCGGCCCAGAGGCAACACACCTCGGACTCCCAGCCTCGACCGGCCCAGAAGCAACACACCTCGGACTCCCAGACTCGACCGGCCCAGAGGCAACACACCTCGGACTCCCAGCCTCGACCGGCCCAGAGACAACACACCTCGGACTCCCAGACTCGACCGGCCCAAAGACAACACACCTCGGACTCCCAGACTCGACCGGCCCAAAGACAACACACCTCGGACTCCCAGACTCAACCGGCCCAGAGGCAACACACCTCGGACTCCCAGCCTCGACTGGCCCAGAGGCAACACACCTCGGACTCCCAGCCTCGACTGGCCCAGAGACAACACACCTCGGACTCCCAGACTCAACCGGCCCAGAGACAACACACCTCAGACTCCCAGCCTCAACTGGCCCAGAGGAAACACACCTCGAACTCCCGGCCTCAAACGGCCCAGAGACAACACACCTCAGACTCCCAGCCTCAACTGGCCCAGAGGAAACACACCTCGAACTCCCGGCCTCAAACGGCCCAGTGGAAACACACCTCGGACTCCCAGCCTCAACCGGCCCAGTGGAAACACACCTCGGACTCCCGGCCTCGACCCCCTGAGG
>NC_089814.1:9400446-9404534 GCF_029633855.1 Hoplias malabaricus
CAAAACCATGTTCTTTAAACCGCATCGCTCTCACACACAGAGCAGGCCAAGAGCCATTAAGAAAACCAAATGCAAATGACCTCTGTGTCTCATTAAACACAGCCCGGGTTAAAGCGCTTCTGTAGGCGTGAATGTGACGGGACTGGGCTACACTCAAACTCGGTAAGATACGTTTACACTGCATTAAATATGTCGGCCACGGAATGAACGGAATTGGCTGGATGAGGCCTTGAGTCCAAGGAGCACAGGCTCTTTCTGGTGTGTCCTCCCTCTCCCCATCACAGGGATTTTGTTACAGAGTGCCAGTGTCGTTAGCTGGTACAGCATGTCTGGACAGTTAGGGTTGTCCTCCAAGTGTTTTGAGCGGCACTGGGGCACTGTGTCAGCAGCATTTTAAACAAGAATCAGTCGTAGGATTCACGTCTCAGAGTAAGTATGCGCTCCCACGTTGGCGCCGTTGTCTGTTTGAGAGAGTCCGAGTTCATGGGGAAACTGGTGATGAGTAAACAGTGGGGAAACTTGGGTAAAAATGCAAAACTTGTTTTTTTTTTCCATGTTGAGCCCTCTATTTATTCATTCATTCATTATCTGTAGCCCTTATCCAGTTTAGGGTCACGGTGGGTCCAGAGCCTACCTGGAATCATTGGGCGCAAGGCGGGAATACACCCTGGAGGGGGCGCCAGTCCCCCCAACACAGACACACACACACACACATTCACTCAAACACACCAATCCACCTCGCCAATCCACCTACCAACGTGTGTTTTTGGACTGTGGAAAGAAACCGGAGTACCCGGAGGAAACCCATGCAGACACAGAGAGAACACACCAATTCCTCACAGACAGTCACCCGGAGGAAACCCACGCAGACACAGGGAGAACACATCAACTCCTCACAGACAGTCACCCGGAGGAAACCCACACAGACACAGGGAGAACACACCAACTCCTCACAGACAGTCACCCGGAGGAAACCCACGCAGACACGGGGAGAACACACACCTTTTCACAGACAGTCACCCGGAGCGGGAATCGAACCCACAACCTCCAGGTCCCTGGAGCTGTGTGACTGCAACACTACCTGCTGCGCCATCGTGCTGCCCTCTATTGATTATAAATGATAAATAATAATAAGAAAAACTGAAGCAGGGTTAATAAACAGTGCAGATCATGTAAAGAGTGGGTAATGAGAGGCTCCAACTATTTGAGCATTATCAGAAATATCCAGATCAATCCTGACAGGAACGCTCGAGTGAACCCACTGTTTTAAGCCGTATCCAGGCGGCGTAATGAAATGTGTAAGTGAGGGGGAGGAGGTGTGACTGGTGGGACTCACTGCCCCCGGAGTCTGACATCTATTGTCAATGCTTTTATTTTCACGATTATGAAGATGTTATTAGGACGAGGAGTGCGCTGTCCCCAGGACAAATCAGGAAACAAAGTCTCACATTGTTTACAGTAAAGGAGTGGAGGTTTATATAGGAATCAGTCCACACACACACACACACACACACACACACATGACAAAACTCGCAATTAATCTGTGTTGGCTTTCAGTATGTAAATAATGTTAAAGCGAGAATGTCAAGAGGGTAAACAAACAAGTAAACAAACAAACACATTCTACTGTCATTGCTGGAGCTTGTGTGTGTTTGTGTGTATGATTGTAGTCTGGACTTCAGACATGGACCACACTTGTAAACACGAGGTGTATGCGTGCGTGTGTGTGTGTGTGTGTGTGTGTGTGTGTGTGTGTGTGTGTGTGTGAGAGAGAGAGAGAGTAACATTTGTTATAATACATGTAATAAGTGTGTAATAATTGAAAATATACTTCACTCATAGGTTTAATGAGTTGCTTGACCCTGAAACAAATGAAAGTTACCTTTTATATTTATATATATGTTATATATATATATATATATATATATATATATATATATATATATATATATATATATATATATATATATAGTTTCAGGGCATGGGCACATTAACTAAATCTGAAATCTACCAACCCACACACAGTAAATAAACAACCCAGTTTGTTCAGACCGGAGGAGATATTGCTGTGTGTTTGATTTTTGTGGTATTTTGACCAAAGCATTTTGTATATTTTTCATTAAGACGCCAGGGAATTATGATAAAAAAGGTGGAAAAGGTCTGTAGCAGGTAGTTGTCGCAGTCACATAGCTCCAGGGACCTGGAGGTTGTGGGTTCGATTCCCGCTCCGGGTGACTCTCTGTGAGGAGTGTGGTGTGTTCTCCCTGTGTCTGTGTGGGTTTGCTCCGGGTGCTCCGGTTTCCTCCTACAGTCCAAAAACACACGTTAGTAGGTGGATTGGTGACTCAAGAGTGTCCGTAGGTGTGAGTGTGTGAGTGAATGTGTGTGGGTGTGTGTGTGTGTTGCTCTGTGAAGGACTGGCGCCCCTCCAGGGTGTATTCCCACCTTGCGCCCAATGATTCCAGGTAAGCTCTGGACCCACCGTGACCCTGAACTGGATAAGGGTTACAGATAATGGATGAATGAATGAATGAACTATAAATATGGATCTGAATAACCCTTAAATATTAGTAAGAATACATATTAAAACGTATATTAATGAGTATCTTCAGCCATGAGAGATATAGGTTTGCTGCAGTTAATTGCTTCTGTTCTTGGTTCAAAATGATTTATTACTAAAAGTCTGATGGAATCTTACCCTTAATTATTACTATGATGTTTGTAATAACACTTTCATAAGTGCTGTAATTACATAGCTGGCTGGGGATAGGGCACATAGGTGTTTCACGTTTACATTTTGCGCTTATACCTCCATCTCCCACGTCCTTCACTGCATTGTGAAACCAGTCACAGCACCTTGAGGTGTTTCCATCTTCAGATAATGAGGAGAGGGAGATGGAGTGGAGGCAGACTGTTTTGTTTAGATTAAGGACATGCCTCTCATTCTTTTCCGTTCTTGCTTATTCCTATCTTGTCTCCCCCGTGTGCTTTCATCCTTTACTCTATCCGTCTTTGTTTTCTCCACCGCACCGCATCTCTCTGCACATCTCTTCATCTCTCGCTTCCTTCCTCTGTCCCCTTTTTTTTCCTGACCTCTACCTTTCTCTCCCCATCTCTCCATCCGTGTGTGGATAGCTGCTTAGCGGATGGGGCAGGGGCTTGTGAGAGCCATCAGGGGGCCTCTACAGGGACACACTGTGATTTTAAAGGGCCAATAGCGGGATGAATTTGGTGGTCTGATAGGGCAAAGACAATTGATCTGTCAAGTGTGAATAAGGGTGGACGTTCTAAATTAGAGAGAGAATGTATGAAGCTGGAACAGGAGAGGGAGGTGAGAGGGAGAGAGAGAGAGAGAGAGAGAGAGAGAGAGAGAGAGAGAGAGAGAGAGAGAGAGAGAGAGGAATATGTGCATCTACCTCCAGTTCTCTGGTGTGTTTGTCTCCGTCTCTATGTGAACCCATCAATCCTGGTTAGGGAATACCAGGCCCAAAGGAGAAGAGGAAGACAAGCAATTCCCCAATCAAACCTCTCTATTTCTCCCCCTCTCTCTCTCCCTCAACAGTTCTCTTTCACACACCCAAGAAAATAGAGGCCAAAGCATAACTACATTTCTTATTACGTATGAAGCTGTGCCTCTTTTCAAACTCGTGCTAATGCAATTCCAGTGGACGACTCAACACGCTTGGAGGAGAATGCTTACTCTCCAGATCTGCCGGATCAGCCAACAGACAGCCATGCTTCTCCCTGTGTCTGCGTGGCTTTCCTCCGGGTGACTGTCTGTGAGGAGTGTGGTGTGTTCTCCCTGTGTCTGCGTGGGTTTCCTCCGGGTGACTGTCTGTGAGGAGTGTGGTGTGTTCTCCCTGTGTCTGTGTGGGTTTCCTCCGGGTGACTGTCGGTGAGGAGTGTGGTGTGTTCTCCCTGTGTTTGCATGGGTTTCCTCCGGGTGCTCCCGTTTCCTCCAAGCAGTCCAAAAACACACGTTTGTAGGTGGATTGGCGACTCAAAAGTTTCCGTAGGTGTGAATGTGTGTGTGTGTGTGTTTGTGTGTTGCCCTGTGAAGGACTGGCGCCCCCTCTAGGGTGCGCCCA